>NW_017300210.1:453119-456154 GCF_001594075.2 Trachymyrmex cornetzi | reverse complement strand
CCCCCCAAAGATTTCTAACGATAATCCTTAATAATGAAACAGCTGAGATCGAAAACAAAAAAATTAATTTAAAAAAAAAAATTTTTTTTTTCGAAATCCATTATTTTCTTGAGAGTTCTGTTTGCCCCCCAAAGAGTTCTATCGATCGTTCTATATGGATGAAAGTTCTAAAATGAATGGTAAAGAAGTTATAGCCCTTCAAAGTTTCGAAATCGTGAAGTTGGCCCCCCCGATGTTTCAAATGGTGTTTTCACCCCTTTAATCGACGGAACTATTTCTAAAATTGGTAGGGAACTCTAGAACTCTTGGGGGGGCAACCAGAACTCTGCTTATTTTTTCAATTTTTGAAAAAAGTGGGGCCAGCTTCACAGAGGTTGATTTAGTAGACATTGACAATTCATGATAGATCTAATGATTTTAATTTGCAATCTGAGTCCTTTTTGGCACAAACAAAATTTCATTCTTTAATCTCTTCGTAATAAAAGTGGCGAAGAACCTGGTTTTCCTTTCTAAAATAATTGAGAAAATTATTCGGTAATGTGATAGAGATATTGAAATGAGTAACTTTGAATGTTTTAAAAGCATAAAGTAGTACAAAAACTTGAGCTGGGCAAAATAGACCTAGATTGCAGGCGAAGCGAATAAAAATATAATTGCAGATGGAGAGATAAATCATTGTTCTTTGACTTGAAGATTTGTGAAGCTGATTTGTAATTAACATGAAACCAAAATAGTTTATTATGATGGACAATTGAGAATGTATGTTTTTTATCTTTTTTTTTTATGGATTAAGTTCGCCTCTCTCTTTTTCCTTTTTTCCCCTTTTCTCTCAAGAAATTTAGGCGTTATTTCATATTTCTATTACTCAGCTCTCGTTACATGATAAACAAGAAATATACGAATAAATCGAACAAAATTTATCTCTTGATCCATTGGCAGAAGAAGTCATTCTTTCGGCAGTAAATCGTTCTTACACCTCAATATCAAGCTTACGCCTGAAAAAGTCTAAAAAAAGAGAGCCAAATTTATTTTGGAAGTGTTATTTTGTTTCCTTCTTCCGTATCGGAATTTCTGCCATGTCGATCTGCTAGACGCATCCGTCTTGCATTTCCGTAACATTGTTGTTGCGTACTGGCGGACGATTGTAAAACATCACGTATCAATAAGCTTGATAACACAACGGACGTTTACAACGATTCAGAGCGTATCGCGTTGCACTGTAAAGACATACGTTCTGTTTCCGTTCGTGACTCGGGATATGCTGAACTACGTGTTCTCGCGTCATACCTGTTGCCGTGTTGTCATATTCATGTTACTGTGGCATGTGTTACTTTTGCTCTTCGATTCGAGCAAAGTGGTTTTCTGTCTGAAGCACAGCAGGTCTATGCATAGCGATCAGGCGTCCCCGTTTTCGAGCATATAGGTTTTTTTTAATCCGGTTTCAAATAAGCTCAGACGTAAATTTTCAACATGGGTTGCTTAAAAAAACAATCACTTCGAACTTATAATATATATTTAAAAATGAATACACGCTTTTTCGTTTATTTATTTATCTTATTATTTTATTAAATCTACGAAACTCTGAATCGAATATTGCTATTACATGTTATATTTTAACGGTCTGTTTTAACAATATTTACACAAAGAATATGAAACGTTTGCATCTGTTATACTCAGCGGATAATTGGATAATACAATGAAAAAATTAGTTTCAATAGAGAAATGAACGTAAATACTGTAATATTGAAATATTATTAGTCTTTCTTTAAAAATTGTGTCAAATTATATTCTCTGTTGTCGGAATTAAAATATGGAAATCAGAAAAATATTTTTGTAGTAACCAAGTGGATAACATTAAAGTTTTATAAATATTATACGCCATTTCTTCCTTGTGTTTCAAGCTGTTCTAGATACGAATTCTCTACGGTAGTATTGAAGGTTTTTCTTTGTTCGTCGGTAGAGAGAGAAAGAGAGAGAGAGAGACAGAGATCGAGTTATTCGGTAATGGGTCCGTTCTCCACCAACTCTTGTATCTTTTCTTCTTCCTCTTCTAATGTTTTGTTCTTATTTTACAAACATCCATTATTATACATCTATTAATACCGTTTCTTCCTTATACGGAAAAAACTGATGGAAATTAATTTATAATTTAATCTATAATTTAAAGATAAAATTACAAATTACTTATTTTATCAAATACTGAAGATGCAGTGGGGGGGGGGGGGGGGAGAGAAAGAGAGAGAATTTGAAAATGTAGAAAACAATTTTTTTTTATTCATTATTTGAAGAATAAATCAAGCGATGGAAGTATACTACGTCAACATTTTAAATCTGTGTTCACGCATTTTCCACCTGTTGCAAAATTATCCATCAATGAGGCGTGTTAATTTAAACGATGGAAATCAATTTTGGAACATGGGCGTTGCTAATTTAATGATCGTCTCGTTTTGCACGAGTCGACCGCGAAGGTACACGACGCGCGTGCATGTGCACGTGCATGCACACGAATGCGAAACCGCGCGATGACACAAGCTTTGGTTAATCTATGCAAATGTGACTTCTGGGCGACCGTTAATCCTTGATAGCCCACTCGATAGCCCGATAAGCCATTCCGCTCGACGGACGCACGACTTTAAGTACCATCCCCGGAGCGTGAGGAAAAAGAGCTCGGGGTGCAATGACGGTAATGTTATTCCCTCGAAATAGCGATTTTAAGTTAATTTTATCACATCATGAGGAAATGTGGCAGCGCGCCGTTAATGAAGATAATTTCAGGCGCGAAACACTTGAGGTATATTGCCGCAGTCTTATCGTCACGTCTTCACACCGTTAGGATATTAGATAATTTTAATGAAATCATAAAATGGGATCGTAGATAATTCCAGCACTTCTTTGTCCGCTTAAAGCAAAAATTGAAAAGAGAAATTCAAAGTGCACGGAGAGAATTTTTCGTTATTTTTTACCGCAAAATTCATTACAAATTTCATCATGTTTGGTAATAAGCTTGGGACAACTTGACAATAATGAAATATTAT
>NW_017300210.1:410820-452890 GCF_001594075.2 Trachymyrmex cornetzi | reverse complement strand
ACTATACCCTTTAGTAAAATTAATAAAATATATTACATATCTTATTATGACACATATTAGTAAATTAAAGAAACTCATGTACAATTCTTTGAAATACTATGTTGCCACTATTATCATGATTTTCAGGCTAAATTCTAAGAGAAAATTCTCTCCGTGTGGTATACATATAGCCATATATAATGTAAAAAAATATACGTTTACAACGATTCAAATTAAATATGAGATTTGATGTGCTATTTCTGCTAGCTATCGAAGTGAAACAATGAAACTATAACAGATTAAATAAACTGGAATTACTTGCTTAAGTCAAATGAAGTTGCGTCAAAAATAAAGTTGTGTAACAAAAAAAAACCTAAAATAAAAAAAGATAAATATTAATAGAACGTAGTCTATGATACGTAGTCAAAAGGTAGGATTCATCGTAATGAAACCGGATAATGACATTATGACGTAAAACATTAAAAATAAAATCGCAGAAATTTGGAGTAAAAAGAATAGTAGTAAAGATGTTTATCGAGAAACGTGTGAAGCATGACACGGTTACAAGTATGGCTAAATATAATCTAACCACGTTCCTCGATTGTCTCCCGCAAAATTGGCAATAAACGAGTAAATTGGCAGTAAGTAGAGCTCCATCTAATCCTGGTAATAAAACTTTCGGATCCAGACGCGCTATCTGCTCTCGTCGACGCTTTTCGATTAATGCAAGTGGATTATTATCCCATGGGAAGGCGAATAAGAGTGATTAAAGCAAATTGTTTAAACCGAGTGCATCGGGCGGCGTTTTATTTCACGAACTTGAACGCTAGAAAATGCTTTCTCGCTAATTACATCTTGGACATTTCCTTTATTCATCAAACTCATTACCGCGGTGAAAGAAAACAGACTTTCACGATTCCATTTGAAGCCTCAATTATTTCTTAATTGACATGTTTTCTTATATTCTGCAAACGATTTTGTTCATTTAATCAAACGATTTTAGTGAGACAATAACATATTGTAATATTAAAACAATTTTAAAGTATCGCGGATCCAATCTAAGCTATGTTTAGTAATCCGGTTGATTTTTTTATATAGAGTTACTGTCACCATAAAATTGAAAACTGTAGCATATAAAGTTTTATTTCGGGCTGTTTATAATTTAGTCAGAAAAATCAAGATAGAGAATTTTATTTATAATTTTATATTACATGTCATATATATTCTGATATGTATATTTTATGCTGCATATTTTATGTTACGTATATTTTACATTTACATTTTGATCATATTACACAGCAAAATTACAAATAGGATTTTTATTTTTGACTTGAATTACAAATTATCTGAAGTTCAATCAATAAAATGACATGTATGTATTATATAATATACAAATGATAAATTATATAGATACATATTTTAGATATTTTGCAACATCATTGTGTAAAACGTATTTCAAAAGCTCGTTCTGTGGATTAATTAAAATCAAAAGTGTTATTGCAAAAGTAAATTGTAAAATTGAGTTTTATTCGTTACGTAAACGATTTAGATTTAACATGCTATAATATAGTCTGTCAATCAAAATTGATATTTGACGTATATTTATATTTTGTAACGATAGCATCGCGATAAATTGGCTGACACACGCCGCTTGATGCTTGATGCATGTATTTTTTTAACGACAGGCTGTGTTTACTGAAGGTTATGTTCACACAACATGACTCGTGTATCCACTCGACCGCATCTTATGTCTTCAAGTTTACCTATTATAGATAGACCGAGCATAAATCGGAGCATAATGGACGAGATCTAGCAGGCGCGCATGCGAGCGAGCATAGAGAAAACAATTTTGATGGAGTATCTAAAAATTGAGCTAAATACAGATTTAAAAATAATTTCATTGAACTATCAAACAAATTATGTGAAACGCTCAAATATTGATGACAAAAAGTTTTAATATTCTAGCAACTAATTTAAGCGTTCTACATACTTAATTATTGTGATCATCCAAATACAATAATTTTTAGAATTATAGCTATAATTAAATTTTTAGATATTTTAGTAAAATTAATATTTTTGTGAGACAGCATAAATTATTGTTAGATCTTTCTTTTCTCTCCTGGTCCGTTGTCTACATATATGGTAAACAATTCATATAGATAAACAATTCAGCGACTTTTATTGGAGTCTTCTGTCTAAATTTAAATTGTTCTATTTATTCTAAATATCTGTAATATGTATTTGTTCGCGACTCGACTTTTGCATATTTATTTCTTAGCTCTATAAAGCTAACAGGACCAAATCAGCAGAATTAAATCGGACCTATCGGAATTTTTAGTATTCATTTTATACTAAAAAAAAACCGAGAATATAATCTTTAAAATCAATTTCTTGCATTTTTTTGTACGATTAATGATTCGATGATATAATAATTGAATATTCGATGAGTAGCGTTTTTTTTATTTCTGCAATTTACGAACCTGAATAACTTAAAAAAAAAGATCTCAAATTTTTTTCGCGAAACACGTGTCTCATGTTTTTATCTAGAGCAATATGTTAGCAAATTAAAAAAAAATAAAATCACAATGTTTCCGGTTTAACATGGAATGCCTCATAGATTGTAAATATATATATTAAAATCATTTTAAAGAGAAAACATGTAAAATATTAATTTACTTTTTAATTATACAAATTAGTATAAATTCAGTTGTGTTAATTTTTGCTTTTGTGTTGTTTTTTATGATCTTGCCAGCTTAAATATTAAATTAGCAGCGCCAATGTTTTCTTGGAAATGATACATAATATAGAATTGTTTTTGGTATAGTACAAAATTGTACAAATTCAATCCTATTGATTTCTGATATTACTTTTCTTTTTTTCTTTTATTTTGAATTGGTTCTGCCAGCTTAATATATATTATTTTAATATATATTATATATATTATAAATATATATTATATAATATAATATATATAACCTAACCAAATCAGCAGAATAAAATCGGACCTATCGAAATTTTTAGTACTCATTTTGTACTAAATTGTACCATTAATGATAATTTTGTACCGTGAAAATTATCATTAATGGTACAATTTAGTACAAAATGAGTACTAAAAATTCCGATAGGTCCGATTTGATTCTGCTGATTTGTTCCTGCTAGCTTTATAGAGCTTTATTTCTTATGATTTTACAAACGGATTATATCTTCATCTGATTTCATTCCTTTCGTGTTATTTTTTTTTCGCAACGTGATAAGATACGCTTCGTGCGGGATTAACATTGAAAGTGCCGTGCGAAGTATTGCACGATCATCTTATTCTTATAATTGCACAGTAGTAATTAACTGTTTCGTGAGTGTTGTGTGAGTGCGACGAAAGGAAATCTGAGAGGAGGACGTCTGGAAAGCATCAGGTAATCTCCGCCAACTTCACACCGCCGCGCCACTGCGGCGGACGAGCAATCATGAGACGAGTGATATATTATTTATTTGTTATTTTTCTGTGGGATTAAATTGTTTATAACTGTGATACGCAATAGTTATTGTTTTAGTTTCTAATATTAATTATTTTGGACGCTTTTACAAAATTTGGATGTACATTCGTGTTTTACATATTAATGTATTTATAACACAGTTTACAGTTCCGCTGCTGTGTATCAGCGAGCGACAAATTATTTTTTTATTTTTTATTTTATACTGAAGTATTGAATCTGTGAAACAAATATAACTTAAGCGTATGTATATATTGATTTAACAAAAAATGTTACAGATAAACGTAGTATTAAATTTATTGCTTTGAAATAAAAGGGTTGGAACAGATTATATTCAATGTTTGTTCTGGAGTATACAATTTTTCGTCGATTTATTACAATTGTCTACACATGCAGAGCTTGTAAAGAGATACTTATCAGGCTTCATCATAGCGACGTACACATCGATGACTACTCAGTTCTCTATTTCACACATACAATTAATATTAGCCTATTCATTGGGTGGCACCCAGTTGGACACGGCTCAATTGGACACGAGCCACTCACAGCGCTTGAGACTACAAAGCTTCTAAGCACCGGTCGCTGTGATTGGTGGTGTCCAATCGAGCCGTGATCAATCGGAATCACCCCCTATTCATTCAAATCTATTAATATATTAATTTTATATGTAATATACAGAGGAAAGGAAGGGGGTACATATATGGAATATTATTTTGTTTCATTAAAATAACTCTGTAGATATTCACATGACATAACTACTTTTAAACAAGTTTATTAGTCACAAAATGATATTTATTATATTGTAAGTAGAAATTCTTTGAAGATACAGAACAAACATAATTTACAAAAAACTAAAGAGAAAAAACATTGCGATTATGAAATAGAAGGGAGAACACTATCAATTAGTGTATCGTATAACTTTATATATCGAACATAAACATATTTCGTTACCAAATTTAGCTGAATTATATCTAAAGTCACATTCATGGGTTTAAGCTAGATTGTTGTTGCAAAATTAATATCAATACTTCTCAAATTACGTAAAGAGCATAATACAGCTGTAAAGCTGTCTACTACCAGTATAACTAAAATGTAGCTTTTACGACAACGCACTGAACACTTACGACCAGTGATCTAGTAAATTGTGAAGAAATACTTATGACAATCGCCTCCAGAATATCGCAAACTATATGAAATGTAATATATTCCATAAAATCACCTCCTTTTATTAACTGCTTCAATGATGTTATATTAATATGTATTCTATAAATACAAATAATTTCTATCGTGTAAATGCGATTTTTATCGTGTAAATAAAGTTGCATTGACGAGAAACGTATTCAACTCGTGCAAGGAATTAACAATGCAAAACAAAATTGCTTTGTTAACGTCGTTTTCTGATGGCCGTACATGTCTTCAGTTCGTCTAGTAGCAACGATTGCGTTGAAATAAGGGACGAAGTTATCGGAAACGGCCAAGACTGATATCAAATGCCATTTTTTTTTTATTAAAAACGAGAAATAGTGGAAAAATATACCGCCAGTACCGCGTTTCATTCATTCTCGACTTCATTTGTGCAAGGTAATCTCGCAGGATGCACTCAACGAAGTATACGCCATGGTAACCCGCGAAAAATGCATTTTTACCCCGTTTAATGACGTGAATACGGCCAGTTTGCTCTTTTCAGCCTTGTTCACTCTGGTTTGCTTTATCTCGTGATGAAATGAACCGAGTATTACTGATATTATATTCATATTCTCGCTTTATGCCCCGAGCTTGCCTTGTTTACGAATTATAAGTATCATGAAATCATTGAAATAATATTGTATGTGATTACTGTCCGATTATTTGTGGATTATTTTTTACTTGTTTATTTTTCAAAAGTTATCTTTATAAATTTCATGTTTCAAATTTTGTTACATCTATTTGACGTACATTTCTGACGATTTAATGTTTAACTGGAATAGAAAATGTTTCGTGAAAAAAAGGTAAAATAGTCTTGATAAATAAATGAAGAGATTATTTTATATTCTCGCAATTTGTAAAAAATTTAAATGCAAATGTGTTATTTCAACGTTATAGTCTGTTATTTTATGCATCTGATTTGTAGTAATTGTTTTGACGATTCCAAATGGTTTAACTCAAAACGGTATTTTTTAGGTAATACTTTTGTACGTGCAATTTCAATTATTTAGACGTTGCCAAACATTTTGCTATTACAGGCATCAATCAAAATATATACTTGCAATTTTTTTTTCGCTATGTTTCCTCGCGCATACTTTGTTAGCAAACAAATATTTTTCGCTACGACAGCTTGTTCTTCCGGTAGCGGATATTATTTTCCCGCAGTAAATTATTTAGTTTTTACGTTAACGGTCGCTTCTATACGTATACGCAGTCTACGGAACTGACGATTTATGGATTCGTGATTATTGCAAAGTTGCAAACAGCATATTGCCTCGCCGTGTTGCTGCGGCGTGCAGTTTCATCGTCGCTACATCGACGTGGTGTTACCTCACTGCCGTTATATTTTCTGTGCTGGCGACTTTCCAGGCCCGTCGACGGATTCAGATTAGTTCTCCAGTTTTGACGTGAGCTACAATGGCATTGCTAACGTAAAGTCCGGGCCATTACGCCGCCAGAGAGGTCTGTCTGAACGCGTAAAGAACGCGTTGACAGCTTGAAGTACCTATTCTCGATCGCGACCACCGTTTGTAGTAATCGCGAAACTTTACCGTTTATCAGAAAAAGCTTTTAGCTTGCGAGGTATTGCAAGAATCGTGTTGCGTATCAGACTACCTATAATCTACATTCAGTTTCGAATTTTCCGAAATACATTGTTCTTACACACTTTAATTTACCTGCACCGCTTGAATTTTGCAATAAATTTATTGAAACATTAATTGGAGAGACGAGAATATTATGAAATGTTTGTCGAAATTGTCGAATTTATCGATTGGCCAAACAATAGCGATCAAGTGGCAAAAATGTTAACAATAGAAAACATTTCGTTTGAATTGTAGGACAGCGATAATCTCTATCGCGCCTACTCGTAATAAATTATTGCCTGTATATATGTTTCGTACTTTGTTCTCCGTGCAACTTTGATAATTTATGAACTATCGCGGACTTGTGTTTTGCCATTAACGATTGAATTTTCGCATAATTCGGTCATCCCGAGAAATCGTGGGATAGCTAACGTCTTGCTCATCTAAAGTAAAACCGCCGTATTGCAACATTATGTTGTGACTATACTGTAATGTAACTCTAAAACTTTTAGAATGAATCGCACCCAGAAAAGTGAAATCTTACTCTTAAATATTGAAAATCGAGCCACTCTTTTTCTAGACTGGCTCAATTTTTACTCTTCGGAATGAGATTCTATTAAAAGAAATTTAGAGAGTATAGGGTAAACTAGAGTATTATGGCCATAATTTCTCCAATAATTTATAAATAGTGCATTTTTATAGTCAATTTTAAAGATAATCAATATTTACAGTAGTTCATATGAGTACACTGTTCAAAATAACAATATTATAAATATTATCTAATATTTTTTCTTTCGACTATCTGCAAAGTTTTGCACGTGTCTGCTAAAAACTGTTATAATGTCTAATAAATTACAGTTAAGCTGCCACAATCAACATTACATATACAATAAAAGTACGTAAATTGCAAAGTGACCTATAATTAATACTTTTTATTTTCACTATTTATTTATAAATACTATGGCTATCTTTCTTAATATCATGGCCATCTTTTCCCTAAAAATCAGATAAGGTGACCAATGCATACTTTGTAATATTTTGATAAAATTAAAGTTCTGTTAAGTATTTTCTCTTTAATTTCGATAGTATTTGTTACTTTAAGCTTCAGTGAAAGTGATATCCCAAATATTGTTAAAAAGTAACTAGAAAAAATGTATGTTTTTTGCATTTTAAAAAACTATGGCCATCATACCCGAGTTTACCCTATTGCAAAAAATTAATTAATAGTAAGATTAATCCTTTCTTAATAAGAATGAATTAAATAAGTAAAGAATTTATTGCAAAAATTATTACTCCATTCAATATTCGTTCTTCTTTTATTATAATTACGTTGATTAATTAATCATAAAAACAGTGGACTCTATAAACTGAATATTTCGCAAAAATATATAAAAATGCAAGTTGGAAATTCTTAGTATTATATCCTGTTTATAAATAATAAGAAATATTAATAATACGAAATGTAATGTATACTACTGAATAATTTATCAAGGATTTATTTACCAAGCACGAAATAACTTGTATGAGAAACGCAGATTATTTTCTTAACAGATCTGAAAAGATCATTGGTTGAATGAAAATGCTGCAAGATGATTAAGGATTACTGTAACAGCACTAATCCTTATGTGAACGATGTTTATATCCGCTCAGGAAAATCCAGCGATGTCGTGGGGCGAATTATAATTTGTTATCCGACCGCCGCGGAGTTTTGTGTGTTACACAATCCGCCCCTCGACAGTTCGCAATCCGAAATGTTTCCGAGAGAACTCTGAGAGGTTTTCTCACAGGCTTGACGTCGCCGCGAAGTCATTACTTGCGGAGGCGTTAATCCTTGTACCGACAAGTCTTGAATACAGTCGGCTCGAGCAGAGCTGGATGCGGCTGCTTTTGTCGCTCTAGTTAAAAGTCATTCGAATTGCTTGGCAAAGTCGAGAAACTATCATTACTAAGATGATACCTAACATTATCTTTATTATAAAACTAACTTTAATTTCCTCAATACAGCGTTTCTCGATTACGAAATGTCAAACTTAATTTGTACATGATGAATGAAAGGGAAGTATGGAAAATTTACGTATATCGTTCTCTAGATTTCACATATATTTTCTTAGACACATTTTTTAGTGTATTTGTATGCATACATTAAAATGTTTTATAAGAGATTTAGATTTGCAGAAAAACTCACAAGATTAGTTGCTGAATAATTTTAAACTATGTAATCTTGAAATTATATAATCTTAGCAAGAAGTAGATTTGCATTGATTATCGCGCTGGATTGTAGATTTAATTAACAGTCAACATTCCTATATTCAGTCAGCATTAACAAATTTTTGATCTCATCGTTGACGTATAACTTGTAATCTTATATTTTTAAAAGAAGAAATATGAGTAATTTTCTTGAAATTGTTGTAAAACAGGAAGAGCCAGGTCGTTAGGTTTTTATTATATAACATCTTTTGTTAGATGTATGTCGCATTTGTTTAATGCTCATGTAATGGTATCATTTTTATTTACCAGTAGCGTTCTTGTGATATAAAGACTTTTGATGAATAACGAAGATAAATCAACTTTCCGCATATTTTTAATCTTATATAAATAATTAGCAACTGTAAATATATGTTCTTGTGCTATAAAGACTTTTGATGAATGATGAAGAGAAATAATTTTTCCGCACATTTTCGATGAAAATATAGATTTCTATTTAATTTCTATTTTCGCGTTTGATGCTAAGTTTTATAAATTTTAATAGCTTAATTCTGATTTTTATTTAGATATCCATGTTAAAATACTTATATCAACTTAAATTATATTCTCGGTATGTATTTAATAATTGTAGTAATTCTAATATTTGTTATATATTATGCACAATTTTTTTAATAGACAGCAGTCGCGTTATAATTTGTGTCGTCTCGACTATCCATTACGAGCAATTGTATGCCGTGTGATACTTTCTAGGCAGCTCCCTACCTTGGCGAATTATTTAAATTGGCTGAAGTAGACGACTTCCTGTTTAAGCAACATGCTCATGCACGTGCGGTAGGTACATCTACACATAAATGGACGCACATAATACACGTGCCAATTGTGTCATGCGATGTAATTTTATCTACATTTATTCCCGTTATCATAATACAACAAAATTGATATAAAATGGTCTTCTTTATCCACTGACAATAGAAACGAACGCGTTTTATATTATCGTTAGCTTATATATGTACAATGATAAAACGGCAAAGATAATTACAAATCAATGAGTCAGCATTGTTATCTCTTTAACGCAATTAATGCGTTTGTTTATTTATTAGTGACATATGAAAGAAAAACTCTTTTCCCGGTAACTTTGCGTCGTAATTATAAGAAACTTTAAATACACTCGAAATATATCAGGATAAAGATATTAGGATTTCCAGCTCTAAAACGATAATGCGAATTATTTGTGAATCGTCGATCGATTGAAAACCCGTGTCACCATGTTCACGTAAATTTATTTCGAATTAAGTAGTTCAAGAATGAAACATATTGTGGAGGAAGTCAAGTTTAATGGTTAAGAAGAAACTATTATGCAACAAAAAAAGTCACGTACGTTGCGTGAATAAAGCAGAATCGCTATTTGCTTTTTAATCAGCATATCGTTAAAAAAAGGTCTCTAATTCGTCCGGCATTAATTAAACGACCTTGCTACGACGAATTTACTTTTCGTTGCGGGACAATGGTTTCGTTGTATATCTGTATGTATTAAGACGAACTTTGCGCGTCGAAAAAAAGAGAATTCCGATTGAAATATTCAACATTGCAAATGTGCAAAAACATGTTCGGAAATCAGAAATACGGCACGTTTTTACATTACATGTTGGCAGTATGATTTAATAAGTATTGATTTAATAACACTGTAAAAATAAGTGTATTACTTTAACACATTTTATTGTAGTCACTTTTAACACGTTTGTATCTTACAGGCCACTGTAAAAACAAGTGTGTTACAAGTATGTTATTTTAACACATTTTATTGTAGTCACTTTTAACACGTCTGTAAGTGTGTAGATTTGCAAGAAACGTGTAGAGTGTAACACACACTTTTCGTATGTAATACTCATTACACATGAAAAGTGTGTTATATCTTACACGTTTTTGCAGACCTATAGACGTGTTAAAAGTGACTACAATAAAATGTGTTAAAATAACACTTGTTTTTACAGTGAAGTTAATAAGAAAATATTTTTTTTTATGCATCCGTCATGTAACGCATATCGGATACAAGTTACTAGTACATGCATTACAAAACACTAATAAAAGCAACAGCTACCTGTTATAATAAAAAGTAGCTAAGATAAAGAAATATATATATAAGTTCATTTAATGAAATATGTATATTCAGTAGCTTCATAATTTTTTCGTGTATGTTGGAAATGTAATGTAGACACTTTAGATCGAACATAGTCGACTTTTCTTCCAATTTTCCGAGTCGAATCCTCTTCTCCTTCCGCTTCGCGGAAATGCGAACTACAATAAGAACATTCAACTGATAACGAATTCGGATAAATAATTCAAAGATGGCAGAGGTTAACGAACGATGTTCGCGACTCGCTGCACGAAGGTTTCCATGTGACGAATAAAAGAAAATTTAACGGGTATAAATCACGCTAAGGTGGTTTCTGTACAGAATCGAGCTGTACCGGTTTCTCCGGTGAATTAAAAGGGAATAAATGGAAAAAGAAGTCCTTGGACGGAAAGTATAAATAACGTACGTCTAGACAGCAGAAAAATGTGATCCAAATCGCCGGCAAAAGAATGTTTAGTAATACACATTAATTATATTACGTCAAGTTTTTTTATTTCTTTTATATTTTATTAAAATTGTATAAACTTTGTCTTCGATTAATTTCGATGTTTGACGTATATTTCTTATAAAAATGCGTTATCAATAAGAAATAGAATCAAAAATATATTGCAAGATAAATGCGAATATAAAAAAGAAACATTTATTATTTAAAGAGACGAATTCATACATTGCAAAATATTTATATTTTGCTGTGTTCACGTAAAACCCACTTGCACTGGTATGAAATTTTGAAAACTAGCTCATGTAATAAATTCCGCTTTCTGTTTGTTAATGATATGCCGGACAGCTAACCGATTCGAAGTTTAATGCCGGAATATTAATAGCATAGCAATAAACACGTTGCAGATTACAGTATTGTGTCGTAAAGAAATTAATCTCCATCAAGTGGCAGGATGGCTAAACTGGACTGCAACGAAAAATAACCGATGTGGTATTTAATTTTGTACAATTTACTCGGAATTCTAGCGATTCTCTCATTATATCCGTAAACCGAAGGAACTTTTTGTTCGCGCGCGATGTAACATGTTTCATGATTCTATTATGATCAAATTATCCAATAACTAGTTATTCAATAACTCATTTTCGGAATTATTAATAATTAGCGCCATTCGAGTTTTTTTCTCCATAACAAATAATTAACTTTATTTAATGAACATTTTACTTTACAAGCGAAAACCAGAAAAAAAGTGTAGAACTTCAGCATATTTAACGCTGACCGGATTTCGATTAATTTTGTGAAAATCTGATTAAAAAACCATACGTTTAATGATTAAATGAAATAAACACAACTCGGCCTCGATGTACTTATTCCTTTCTTTAATATGCTTTGAATTGATACTATAATTCTCTGAATATAGTCGCTTTATACTATTTTATTATATATATAGATGGGGAAACGCGTCAGCATGAATTTTGATATCGTACGTGTTAAATCATTCTTTTCAGTGCAAACTTTCAATTTTTCATCGAGTCGCATGCCGGGTTTTCCATCGCAGCATTGTAGTATTTCACAATCTGCGAAACACTATTTCAGACTTCCGGAATCGCGATCGAGATTTATGTTAAAACTCAAAAGTTATTCGTTCTCGTCCGAACGTATTGCACCGTTCTCTGGATTCTGTGGATATCCCTCAACGACGATAACGGACGGCGGTTTTATTTTCGAAATGTACCACATATGCGTACACATCTATACTACGCACCCAGCCTGTCGCATTGGCGTTGGTGCGATCGCCGCGGAAGAATCGTCCGTTTCGATGTCGACGCGCACGCGATCCAGATCGGGTCAAATGTTTTCCCGTCGCGGTTGAACGACCTCGCGCATGCAAATCGGATGCAGCAGCACGTCTGCCCGATATGCAGCATAGGATGGGACATGCACGTGTGCGATCACGTGTACCGTCCGTCTATCCGTCTCGATGCCGTCCGGCATCGTTCGTCGAGCAGTCGGGGCGAGAGTTCATTATCAAAGACCCTCGAGCAAATCGCTCTCGCGCTACTCACACACCTACAATACATCATGCGTCGTGTAACGATTATCGGTCCGTCGTATACATGTACGGATCGTGTCCATCGCGATTGATGAAATAATCTCTGCTGCCAGCAACCGCGTCATCGACATGTTTCGAGGAGAGCGAGGTGTATTTCGCATAACATCGGCCTTTCTGATCGATGTGTACGATTTTCGAGACCACGACTGGTCTTCAGATGAGAGTTATCGAGTTTGCAACGACCAAGTTTGTAATAAATGCGGCTTGATAGTGTAATACTTGTTGAACAAAAACAAGCAATTTCTTTATATCCCAGTTATATTTTTTGTTGTCAATATATCTTTCATTTAAGTATTGCGATTTTTTTATTTTTAGTGCTTTTATAAGCGTTTTTAGATTCGAATAAACGATCTGGAAAGTTTTATATATATCATATACTCGTAACAAAAAAAGAAATACGTTATTGGAAATAAAAAAGGTGTAGAAAAAAAAATATTGCGATGACTTTTTATTAACTTTTAGAGAGCTTCTTAAATTTCTCTCGCAGTTTAATACAACATTCGTTGCGGAAAAGAAATCTTTGTCATTGTTATGAAACATAATTTTTTTATGTCAAAATTTTTCAATTTTCTAAGTGAATTTAATTCGCAATAGAGTTCGAAACATTTGTGACACATTACGCTGGAAAAGTAATCAAGGTGTTTGAAAGGACGCGCCGCAAATATTGAAACAGGGAAGAAAAAAGAGAGAGAGAGAGAGAAAAAACTGTGTGTGTGTGTGTGTGTGTGTGTGTGGGCTTGTGTATGTGTAAGAGAGAGAGAGAGAGAGAAAACAAGGGTTGTCGAAACGTAATTTTCAATGGAGTTAACAAGGCGGGCAAGCACTTTTTAATTGACTTAAATTCCGCGCGTACGTTACTTGGATTATCTGTCGATTCACTGCTATTGTGTTTGGTATTACACTGAAAGCAAACTTTGCGAATTTCCACAGATTGCGGATTAGTTACAAACGAGGAAGTTGTTGCAAAAATTTAAACGCATGATTTTATCATAATTAATATTTTCTACAATCACTTTACAAAGCGCAAATTTAATAGCACGTCATATTTTTATATTTTGCTCCATTTTGCAGGAATTTTAAAAACGAATATTAATTTTTATTTTTTGTTTACTGTTTAATATTTAACATATAATTAATCTTTGAATGTTTTGTCGTTGTAACAAACATTTAACATACATTTCATATACTTTTAACTAGTATTTATGAATAAATATTTTAAATAAATAGAGAAAAGAGATAGAGAAAGACAAAGGAGATGGTAACTAACTATAATATTCATTAGTTTATCACAAGTATATGTTTTGTACGTATAAAGTGTAAATCTTGCACTGAAAAAAAAATTTAATTTTAATACAAAATTTGTTTGAATAGCTCTAAGTAAATATTCACTGAACATAAACGTATATTTATTTGATACCAAAATCATTAATTTTATTTAATTATCATTTTTTTATTGAGTAAATATTTATTTATTATTAAATGTTTACTTAGTACTATAGATGTATAGGGTAACTCCGGTATATACGCTGCACCTATCAAAAACTTAATTTATTAAGTATTATTTACTATGTTTAAAATAAACGAACTATATCAGTAAAAACTTTGTACTGTCTATTACTATGAAAAAAATATTAGAAATCCGAAATATTTAGTTTTCGTATTAAAAAATAAACTTTTTGAAATTTTGTATTTTTGCTATATATAGATAATGGGAGTGATATATGGCAAAAATGCAAGGGCTTCAACCAACTAAACAAAGAATATGAAAGCAAAGCACTTGTATTTTGCTATACAACATGCTTTACTTATTCCTCTACTTTACTATTCCTCTATGTATGTATTACGAAATAACCACTAGGTTTTTTACACGTCTTACAGTAATCATTTTATGTAGATTATAATTTATGATGATGCTACTTGTTACACAGTGACAAATCGATTCAATTCACAATAATTTCATTAATATTAACAGTAAGAAGCTGAAATTATAATCATTAATACTAATAAAATACAATAAAAATTATCAATACTAATATAAAGGCATGTAACAGAGTAGTTGCGAGAAAATTACCCCCTACTCCTATTTTTTTTACTTCCACGGCATAAATCTCAACGCGGCGTATATACCGGAGTTTACCCTAATAAATTGTTTTTCATTGTTTAAATTTTAGTTAATTAAGGGCAGATCCGAAGGTTTTTTCTAATATGACTCGATAACGAATAAGATTATATACAAGGATAAAGGTAGTCGATCAATAGGAAATAAGGGAATTAGAGCAGCTAGATACGATCATTCATCTCATGTTATCGCCATCATGCATCTCTAATAACGGGATCAGCACGAGCGCAGGCGGGAACGCGTAAAATCCTAACGCGTAAACTGGCGCATACAATCGATGCACGCAGAATGCGATGCAGGCCGATGCGATTATGAGTGGAGGATGAAACATACACGAATTCATGTATATGAATCTCGATGCTGCATGCGCGTGCTTAACAGTTAAGGGCGAATTTGCGTAGTGTGCTTTTGATGAGTATTCCGAAGCTCATGAATCATCCTTTCATGCACATACGTATTAGTAGGAACGAGTAAAACGAATTTCTCTGTTTAAGATAATTTTATGTATGGAATTGTAGAAAACTGTAATTTGTAGAAAATTTTATCATCTATAAAAAATTATAATAAAGAGAAAATGGAATGAATTTTTATTATCTGAATATCAATCATTTGTATTTAATTTGTAGATGTAACATAATCTATTTTTCGTGCTAAAACAGAGAAGTGTTGTTGAAACATTTTATAAAAATATTTTATTGCGATCTATTTCTTTCGTTTTAAGGGACTTTTTCAAGATAACAGAGTGACTCGTGTAATACATTCAGTTCGAACGTAATGTGAGAAAAATGGAAAAGCACTTTATAGAATTGTATTGCTTAGTATTATACAAACATATAAAATATTGTCGTTACTGCATCATCGATATCGATGCAGCTTATTGTGTTGCAAAAATCACGGTACATTTTGTAGCATTTATATTAGGATCAATAGTTAACTTGAAGATAATTTGCTTAAGCAAATAATTCAATAATCTTTAAACTAAAGTTAAGTTTTTAAGTTAAAGTTTAACTAAAAAATTCTTAAGAAAAAAAGACAAATTTGCTTATTATAGATGATAATATGGGGATGAGAAAAGAAAGCGAGAGAAAGAAAGGTAAATCCAAAGCGAGTAAACTCTTACCAGTAAAGTTATCAGTTCTTTTAAGCGACAGATGCGAGTGATTAAAGAACTAATTAAAATCACGTCAGCTGGCAGTCGCATTTTTAGCAAACTCCACGGTGGTTCGTCGATAAGAAGTATCGAGCTTCCATCGCTGATGTTACACGGTCGTCGTGAAAAACGATCTCGACTCTAATTAAGTGTAGGATGGCGGCTGCTGCCGGTAAGTCTAAGCACCGATTTAATCCGGTCATGCGCTATCTTGGCTATTGAAGACAAATCGCACATTTTGCCTACCCTATTCGCTTGTAGGCAAAAATCTTAAGCGAGATAGCAAAACCATTAGCTATCTCTTTATACCGCCGAAATAAAATCGGAGAATACGTTAGCGTAAATTAGATTACGTGTCTTGCGTCAAAAAGTTTCTATCCTCGTACTTGCAAAAATCGTAACTTTCGAATCGATGAACTGAATAGAATTATTTGATTAACTAAGAAAAATTCTATATTCGTTCAAAATGGATCTTAGTGATTAAATATTTTTGTGCCCCTTTCTACCAACGTAGTTTAATTTCAATCTTGGTTTAACTAATTTTTCATTTTTTTCTAGTTCTAACAATAAAAAAAAGGAAAAGTAAGTTGAACCGAGATTAAAGGTTGCTAGGAACGTTGCTAGAAACGTGCATATGTGAATTTTATATAATTTGATTCTGCAAATCACAATCATAAATATTTTATAAGAAGATTATATGTATAAGAAATGTGTTGTTGTAATGACACAGTATTATTCGCGATATAACAAGAGGAAATAGTTTTGAAATATTCAAGGTGTACTAGGAGTCTAGAAAATTAAACATTTTCAAACGCCTCTTCACATCTTTGTGTACCCTACAAGTTTAATTTAGTTGAATTCTCATAAGTTTCTCCAATTTTACAGAAACTGCACAGCGACATCAGTGGACGGGCAAATATTATGATAGCAAATTTTCCGAAGCGATCAATGTTGAAGCTGCGATCACTATCGGGACTCTTCATGGACTTCGCGCAAAGTTTCCGCGTTGGCTTTAATTAACAGCGAGCGTAATTGCGCTTGCTTTCAAGCTGATGTTGATTGGGGCGTGCTGACGCGACATTTTTAATAAAGAACTCACTTTTTACAAAAGTTAGCGTCGCGTGCGCGCTGGCCGAAGACGAGAGGTAAATCACTCTCGCCGAATGGAACGTGGCATGTTGTTGCTTCGTTTCCGTCGGCGTCCGACGCGATATGAACGTTGAGTACGATGCCCAGCGGAGATTTTTCTCGAATTACGAAAGTTCTCGCGCTTCCGAAGATAATTAATGGCGCGGCTGTGAGAAACAATGGTGTAATCGCTCAAACCGCTGCCACGAACGAAGGAAACATCGGCGTTCTCCTTCATTTTTCTCCCGCTCGCTACGTATGTCGCTCGAAATTTTATTCGCCTCGACGGGATTGTTTCTCCCTGCTTTTCTTTCAGACGTCCTGTGATTTTCGTCAGCCATAACGACGGCTAACAATATAATTTTGTTTGCATTTGCATATTTATTTCTACAAATTTACATTCGCTGCAATTTGCTTTTGTCAAATTATATTCACATATTTAACTCGCATTTAACTCACTTCGTTATAATCACAGTGAGCTTTATAGGATTGTATAACGCGATTTAATGAACTATACATGACGAGAAAGCAATACGATAAGCAACAAAATAAAATGGGATGCTTACGCAATTTAGAAAACGGAAATTCTGGCGTGAGGTCGTTAAACGCACGATCGTGATATTACACGGTATAATCTCGTGCAATCCGCCCTTCTTAGTAGGGCTTACAAGACCGTCGTAAAATGGATTTCATAAAATCTCGTTGTATACGCGATAACCTGATAAAATTTCGCGACTATCACGCGCATAGTTTCATGAGCGAGCGCAATGCGAATGATTTTATTTATTGCACGATATCAGGCATTTTTCTCTCACGCACCGCGAATTCTGCTTTTTCACAATTCAGCAGCATAAAGAAATTATTTACATGATTTCACGGCGGAATACGATTACCGAATTTTACGATTGATTGATACATGACGTTTGCTAAATGTTTCGAATTTACATGAAAGTCGTGAGCATCACGAATTACTGGAGTAAGCTTGCGAAATAGGTTAAAACCAAGAAATATAGAAGCGAAACTGACGTTCTGCAATTTTTTCCGGTAGTCAGCGATTCTATTCTTATGTATATGTGCCTCATTTCCTGCTAGAAACGTGCAGCGGAGCTAGCATTTAATATTTCTCGTATAATATTGAAATAGAATAAAGAAATTCATGATTTTAATCAAATCTGTATGTAAGAAGCTTTTTCAACTTTTCATCGCGCGGAATTTTAAGAAAAGAACGAATATTCCTTTCGGTTTACATCGTTTAAATTGTTGAATATTTTGATAAAGAGCAATTATAAAGAAAATATAATAGAATTAATTTGTGATTATTTACTAAAAATGTGTCATATTAATTCTGTAAGAAACTATATAATAACATATACAGTATAAACAGAGACATTGTGCATATTCTTGCGTGGAAGAATATAGTCGAGATGTTGCAAGAAGCGTGGCTTGTAGTATCATAAGTGCAAGATGTAGCATCTGGCGACGCGCCAATCTCGAGTTTAACATTGCTGGTCTTAACCGCCTGACATGATTTGGAGGTCGACATCTCACTTTCTTATCATGCAAAATCCTCGAAGCTTTTGACTCATTAAAACTCAATTATTCAGTTTTATTATACGTTAATTATTCAATTTTACTACGTACTACTGAAAAAAAATTACTAAATTTTAAAAAATATTTGCTTAAATGGTACTAACTAAATATTTCCTTATAATAAATAAATATTTACTTAATAAAAAAAATGATACTTAAATTAAATTAATAATTTTTATATGAATAGATATACATTTTTGGCAACTATTTAGTTACCCATATAGGATCGCCAGTAGTGACAACGAAACCAACGGTTGGCCAACGCAACGGCTGCCCACTAACGATCAAGGTTCTGTTAGCCAATGCTGGGCCATCACTGGCAAACGACTGGCTGTCAAATGACGGCCGAAGTACTGTCAGCCAGTACGCCCGTAGTATTGCCAATATTGCACCAATGCCCGAAATGTGGTTATTTGGGCCATCACTGGCAAACGACTGGCTGTCAAATGACGGCCGAAGTACTGTCAGCCAGTACGCCTGTAGTATTGCCAATATTGCACCAATGCCCGAAATGTGGTTATCAATACTGGTGCAGTACTGGGCCGATCGCAATATCTACACTGGTACAGTACCGGCTAACAACAGTTGGACCAATATCATCTGCCAGTATTGGGCCCAAGTTATCATCCGACACTTAGCCAGTACTGCGCCCGTAGGTTGCTAATACTACGCCAGTACCCAAACTACGACAATCGATACTGGCCCAATACTGGGCCGATTGTAAAATCCTATATGGGTAGTTCTATTTAAACAAATATTTATTGAAATTTAATACATTTTTTCAGTGTACGTATAGTTTATACTGTTACATTTTATTAGATTTGGATATGAAGAGTTGAAAAGATCAGTGTCAAGTATTTACATCAGATTAAGTAAAATTTTGCGACAACCGAGATATCGAATTTTTATTTGATATCATGCGTATTGAAGAAGCTACACCCTGCTTACCGACCAGTCCAGCAAAATGTTGAATTCGGCGCGATACAGCCGATAATAGCCGAGCGCTTTTTACGATTGCATAAAGGCGCACAGCTGCCCATGTGAGAAAACGAGTAGCATTCGGTCGGTGTTTATCCACTGCAGGAGTGAAGGAATTTCGATTTTTGCACTGGTGAATTGCGATGAAAACAACATTCCGCGCCGCTGCAACGTCGAGTCGTATATTTTGTCTACAGCCTGGACTGGTTTTCGCTTCCTCCGATTCCCCGCCTGCTATTTCCCGTACGATATCTTTCTCTCTCTCTCTCTCTCTCTCTCTTGGTTCACTCTCGGGGCAGCACTCGATGTTTGTTATTGAGCCTGGTTGAGCTCAAACTGGAAGTTTACGCCCAGAGCAGTCCACCGGGAAGCCTCGGGCTGTATTCTTTCTGTTTCTATTCTTTTCCTATGTTTGTCTATACTATGCCATATAGTTCTGGATTTTCGTATCCGAGTTATCCAGTTTGCATATGTATCAAATTTACATGACCTCTCGGTTACTGAAAAGTTTCTTCGTAAAACGTTATGGTATACAGAGCGTTTGATGGGATTAGGGCACGATTTTAAGATACGACTTATTCTAATTCTTTGAATCTAATTAGTCCTTAACATGTGATATAACTGTCCCTTTTTTTTGTTGGTTCGTATTTTTTTACGTATCGTGCAGTTATTTGTTTTAACACCATCAATGTACTCTCTAAATCTGAATCAGTGGATAATCACTGATATCAGTGCCAAGTATGCCACTATTCACTAATCACCCAGTGACGTATTTGGCACTGGATAATCAGTGAAGTTAAATTAAAAAAGAAAGAAGGTTTGAGCATTATATATTCTAATATTGATATTTATATGTTCAATCTTCTAATACTATATTCATTGAATTTATGCACTAAAATAAAATTAATTAGATCACATAATAAAGGTTAGCTAGGTTAGGAATTTCACATTTTACTCACTGATTACCAGTGGCATACTTGGCACTGATATCAGTGATTATCCACTGGTTCATATTTAGAGAGTAAAGATGCGGTCTTATAAAGCCATGGAGACACAAAGATATATTAAATGAATATTTATAATAAAATGAAAAAGTTCTACTTTTCTAAACGACATCATGAGTTAACGAAATTTCATGATAGCGCAGATAGAACGTCAGCATGAGATATCGCAGGTACACGCTTCACTCGGCGTGTAGATTGTTATTGCGAAATTGCTTCTCGTTAATCCCGCAATAACAATCCTGACAATGTTCACCTCGTAACGTATATACATGTGTACCATCATTTTGTTCGTCAACCTTGCGATTAATTCAAATTAATGTGTGCGTGCAAGCGTCACGGCTAACGTTGCGACCGTAGCGCCGATTAATCCTGTACGTTTACATTGTTTTCAGAATTTCCCGTGGGATCTCGTCATAACGAAGTAACGATGTCGTGGCTTGTTTCCGACGGTTAGCTCCGCGTCGTATAGATAGGCGAACATCCCCAACAGTTTCCGTCGCTACCATCGCCCATCCTGCTCGTCCTCATTCTCGCTTCACGAACATCGTATGTACGGAATAAGAGCCCGAGGTTAACCAATGGCGCGGTCCATTAGGGAAAGACCCCGATCCCCTTTATAGGGCACTAGCACGCCACTTCGCGTGGCATAATACCCCGTCTTTGGTTGTCTGCTCGTCCCGTAAATTCCGTCTCAAGGGTTGTTTCCGGAACGAGCAGCTGGCTCTCTTATAAGCGCGGTGCCCTTCGCGCGGGGGATTTCGCTCCCGTTCTTCCTCTTAATATCTCGTTCCCTTCGACCGATAATTTTTTTACACCTTATATTTTTTTGTGATGTATGCTCAACAGGTTCGGCCGGCTCGGTTTCACTTGTTGATCATTGACGAGTTTTACGCACAGTACACAAGCCGACTATAAATGTCTTTCTCGAGTTTACGCGAAAATCTTTATTGCACGCTCGAGGTGTAAAACTCTAAGTCGCTTGTCTCGATGCTTCGCAAATTTTGCAAATTTTTTGTAACAATTCCTAGTTTATTCACACAGCAGTGCCAGTGTCGCGTACGAAGCACTGCTCTGTGTGAAGCGGTCTGGATAGTCTGTTCCAAAGACGAATGTAAATTGTCATTTCATTGATTTTGTGTCACGGACGGACGAAGGGAACGAAATGAATTCATACTTTGAAATATGATTATACGTCTCTATCATTTCGCGCCGTGGAAGAGATTCAAGTTATCACTCGCGCCGAATTGAATCGTTGTCGTTCTTTTTGCGCCGCGCGGATTCGAGTGATAAATGGCAAATCGCGTGCTCTCTTTATCGCAAAGAGATACCTCGAAAAAGGTTGAAAAAGACAGCTGGATGGGAACAAAAAAAGGCATTCGTCTCTCACGATTGGGACTCATAAATAACAGCATCGCAATAAATATTATCTGTCGCGATATCGCGCCTCCGAGCGACGCGACGCGTTTGCGAAAATATCTGGAAAGTGACAACGACCGAATCTCATACCGATTTCTCTCACGATGGTGATTATATGACAGCACAGCGACACAGCTCTCATCACCGCAAACGCATTATCCTTTCGGCGTTTATGATAGTATAACGTGACGATAATTATCGCACACAGATGCGTCGACGTTCCGTCCTGTCGATGCTCGGTTAGGTCATCGACACGTTGCAATCTCGATCCGATTAATCGAGTCCCGGATACGATGTAACCGCGTAATTAGGTTGATAACTGCAATGCAGCCATCTGGTCGCACGACGTCGAGGCAGCAGAGGGTCTTCTCGTCTTTCAACTATTCATTAATTCCGTAATGTAATATCTGTATTACCTCGCTGTTTTTTTTACCTTCATCTGATTCCTTAATTAATTTGACTTTGATATTTTATCCATGTTGGTCATTGTAGATGTGAAGGAAATAAATATTATATACAAAAAGAAATTAGAGACGCGGTAGAAGTCATAAATAAAAAAATTACAGGGATTCTCGAAGAATTTAAATGAGCCGAATCGATCGAAATATATCTTCAACATGAATTTATGTGTCTGTGTATGTTGCGTCATTATGACATAATATCTTGATACAAGAAAAATAAGCTATCAGAATTGACCGGATAAATAATTTTCTTCTATTGAGTAAAATGTTTTTATTAATATATCTTTTTCACTGAGAAATACAACAGAATTTAATTGACATAAGAAATATTTAATTTTTTACTGCGTTTCACGTTATTCTCCAAAGAGTCAGTAATTTTTCATACATCTGAGGATGACTCAATCTCGTAGCCGAAACATATGCGAATTTTTGTTATTATATTTTATTATTAATATGAAGATTTGTATACAGTATAAAATACTAATTTGTTTTTTTCTTCAATATATGTACTTTTTAATTCTTAATTTTATACTAATTTGACTCTATTGTCCTGTTGATATATTAACTCTGTTAACATAAGAAAATTATTTATTCGATGGAATCCTAACAGCTTATTTTTTGTATCAAGATACTTTTTCTCTCGGTGCCTAGTTTAGTTTTTGTCGCTTCTTGTTTAACGAACAGCAATGGGGACCACTTTACTCTTCAGTTGTATCGTTTCATCGCGAACAACGATGGTAGACAGTTAAGGTTAATAGCGAAAACGCGCATAACGCTTACAGCACGGCGTTGGCGGCGTTCAGCCGCATCGTAAACTGCATTTTCGGTCTAGCTGTATGCACGAATGCAGCCTCTGCCTATCGTTCCAACTAAATTTCGTATCCGTTATGTCCGTTACCGTATCGACCGTGTCGTCGCGGCTTAACAATAACCGGTTTTTGAATCTCGGTAACACACGTGTTACAGCCGAGCAGCTTTCCTCTCGGTCCCGAAGGGAAAATCTAATCGCTTCCGAGAGCACGCGATTCAATCGCCGGCTTTCAATCCAGGATCTGTAGCGGAGGACCAATATGATGCTCGGATATAACCGCGTGCTCTCTTATTGATGAAAAAATAAAATTTCCATTCCTGGACATCGCGCAAAATTGGATTTGCAATCTCGCGATATCGTCCGGCGTAAAATATTATGGACTTACAGATTATGTAACGGAGTTTCTTGTTTATTTGAAACATCAACGTTTAATAGATCCGACTGATTTAATAGGGCTTTAACCCGATTTTATCATGTTTAATAAAACTGAAATACAGCATATTGTTGATGGACTGATGCAATAACGCGCATAAAAAATATGTTCGATAGATAAACACGAATATACACAGAAAAGGGGATTTTGTTTTGTGTTTTATCAAGAATTCGCATTTGAAAGACAAAATATTACATTACGATGCTTATAACAATTCATGAAATGTTGAACTTTTTTTCTAGAATTAAAGGATTAGAATGACAAATTAGTAAAATTGTTTGAGAGCCTATCACTTTGATTAAACCTTGTGCACTTCAGCCTATTTTAGCAACTGAGGCTTTCCCTCCTTCATTGATCGAAAGAAGAATCCTTAAAGAATTGTTCGTCTCGAGATAGATAAGTGTTCCGAACTCCTCGGTACTGGAAACTAAGTTTAATGTTACAGTTGGGAATTGAAAGTTCTTAATGGACTTCTGTTGAATGAGTTTAAATGCGATTTCGGGGTCGACGATCGAAAATGCACCCGAATACTCACCGCGAAGCGGTTGATCGAATCGTCACCTGCATGCCACGGCAATATCTACGGTGGATACCATTGACCGCTTGCTATGCGCCCATTTCGACTGTATTTCAACGGGAATTATCAATCACCGCGATTAATTGATAAGTTAACCTAATTAAAAGCACCGAGAATGATGGCCAACGAGTTCGAAAGCGATTATTGCGTTACATTTTCAATTATCACGCGGGCAGTGATTATCGCAAACCATTTTGCCATTCGAGTATCATTTGGAATCGATTTTTTAAAATACAGGTATAGTAATATTGGTGAGCAACGACTAAGTAGTGCTGTAATATAAACGGTACATATTATATATATAGCAGTGATATCTTTGAATATTTTTACGTTCAATAACTGATTGTCACATGAACATTATAATCGTTTGATTTGAAAAAAACGAATCGGCTAACAATTATTCTTACTTGTGATCGTCAATATCCCACTGTCTGCTTTATATGTCGATTAAACAGCCAAGTGGTTTACGAAACCACCGACCATAACTCGTGCGCTTTAGATAAGTACATTTACATTGCAATAATATTTATAGTCGTTCTGCTGATAACTGGCTGTGCCAGTACATGCTTTGCAAATATCGAGTATAAATGCATTGGATTGTTAGTTTCTATTACAGAATTTGCAGATTTTTATATATATATATAGAGAGAGAGAGAGAGAGAGAGAGAGAGAGAGAGAGAGAGAGAGAGAGAGAGGAAGAGAGGAAGAAAGTTTTATTCAATAATCATATATTTTTTAAGTCGTTAGGATATTGACATTTTAGATAATAGCAATTTTAGTAATATAATAACAGTTTCGTGAAATTCGCGAAGAATCCCTCCCTTGTTTTCTGTTAGAAAGCGTTTGCGACTCTGCAAAGCCACCGTTAGTGGAGTTCCATTGATGCAGGAAATTACATTACATGGAGAAACCGGAAATAACACGACGAAGCGACCCACTTGGTTGTACCGATGTAGCGCTTCCATAAGGAAATCCTGTCGATTCGTGATATTCGCGAGCATTCGCGTTTTATCGGTGTAAATCTGGGCGACAGGATATCTATATACAAAATGGAAAGAACTAGCGTTGCAATCAGCATAATCGGCTGTAGATTTGTGAGGAAAAAATAGTGTTGTCGTTTGAATACAGAATTTCTTTAATTTTTTAGTATTATATGGAGTGCATTCCATATATTTGGCGCTTACAGCGTTTATGAGCACATCACTTGTCCTTCTTTAATATTTGATAAATAACAAGGACGAAATAATTCCAAGAGCTGTGAGCAACAAATGGAATGCAGCTATGATACTGCGATATTCTTTTACAAATAATAATAACATTTAAATTTATATAAGAAAATTACACGTTTTGTTATATTGTGAGCTGTTCTTCAATTCGCGCTTCGTGTAGTACATAATGTGATTGTAATGTAGATCTCTTCTATTTTTCAGGTGAGTGTGTCTACAGCCCGAACTTTTTAAGTCGCGCGTAGTGTGCGTCCTGAGAATTCTTTCGTGAGTGCCGTGGAAAAATTTTTCAAGAGGTAAGTCACGCGCGCGTATACATACGACATACCTTCATCCTCCAGCGTATATCGTTGGCACGTGCATCCGTTTACTAAATGCAAGCCGTTCTTATAAGAGATCGCTTTTATCCCGTGTTTTTTGAGAACGATTATTTAATCCGCGAACGTTCGCGAAGTAAACTTTGCTAATTATTAGGTGTTAAACTTAATTCCTGCCGCTCGCTACTAGAGGATGTTGGCTCCAACGCTGGCGAGTTTCGATGATGAAGTCATATGTCTTTTGTAGTTTAGACATCGCTGAAAGTGATGTCTAAACTACAAAAGACATATGACTTCATCATATGTCACTGTTGTCGAATTTGGAATTTAAAAAAGTTTGTACTATCGACCTTGATTAACTTCGACCGTCACTCCAGCATTCCCTTAAGTTTAACACCTAATAGAATAGGAAATCCGCAACGAACATTTGTACAGAAGTCCATCGAGAAGATGGCTAAAGTTACGTTCGACAATATTTGGGATAACTTTGCAACTTTATATAATATTATGATAACAATGTTATAATAATATATCTAATTACAATTTTATACGGTATAGGTAACGAAGTAAAATTTCTACTTAATTTAAATAATTTAATTGGAATATAATTACAATATTTCTCTATAGTTATATGAAAGAAAGTTTTTATTGAAATAACTAAAAATTTAGCTAGAAACAAATTTGGGAATAATTTCGTTTGGAACATCAAAATAATTATTCAGGATGGTTAAACTAGCCGCTAATGAATGTTAAAACTTTTTGTAGCATATTATCAATGTTTAACCGTTTTACGTTATTACTTCGATAGTGGAAAAACAAAATTATTTTCAACTCTATATTTAGTTAAATTTTTACATCAAAGCCGTTCTTTCCATGTATGAACGTGTCACTAATATAGCGTTATCTCGTGTGTCCTAAAACTCAATTTAGTACAACATTGAAATAATCTTTGTCAAAGATGCCGGCAAACACCGCGATTGTTCCCATTACTCGAAAATCCTGCAAAAATACGAGTGTAGAATCGGAATCGGAAGTAAGAAACAAGAAACTGTAGAACTGTGACTGACCGTAATGGCACGCCAACCCTAAAGAGATCTATCTATCCTAAAAAGGAAAGCGCATGAGGCAAGTCGACCGAGAAAATCGCTGTTCACGTGGTCGCGACACGCCATTATCGAAGGGCTCAAGTGGCCCTCCATTCTTTCTTTCTTTTCCGGATTTATCGTTATCTTCCGTTGATAGCTTCTCTATCTGGTCGCGTTGATCATGGGTCTATAGGTGCTAGAACTATCCCCGCAAGACAACGGGATATAAAACGTTCCGTATGGTGTAAAGCCTTTACAACGAGAACACTTCTAAGAACAAATTGTGCTCATTCTTCGGCGTTCGGGCTGTTCGGCCGTTTATACTATAGATGTTTATTTGGAAATACCGAAGAAACTTTGTTAAATATCTGCGCTTGCAAACGTACGTTCTAAATAAACTCCGAAATAAACTCGTAAAAGAATTTTTGCAAATATTTTAGGAAGTTGAACAAAAAATCCACATAAGTTGAACAAGTATTTATTTTATCGATTATTTATCTCTAACAAATTGAGTATCAGAAAAATGTTAATTAGTTCTTCGAATTTTTATATTTTTTCAGTTTTGACGCAATGCTTTTTATTGATTTTTTTTTCAAGTTCGAGTTGTTCATCACGTATAGATGAATAAATATAAAACACGGCAAATATTTTGTAAATATAATGAGTTTATTTAGCGCGAAGCTTACAAACTGAAGCTCTTTTCTGAAATATGTAAATAATAATTTACGAGATTTAAAAAGGCAATAAAATATATGTATAAAGTGTTAATAAAATAGTACCGATGATACAGTTTTGATAATCACGTGAACTTAAACAGCACTTGCAGTAGAGAGATTTCTTTTAGAGAGGAAATTCTGGGTTTATGACCGACGTCACTTCATTAGAGAGTCAAAGTTTCACAGGGGGAAACTGCACACGCAAAATTCCTTTCAGATATCTTAACGCGCGAAAACGTCATTCAGGTTCTTCTTAAAAGCTAACGATGCTGGGGTTGTAATGTTTTAAAAAAACATTTACGTTTTACTAACTTGTCCTCTCTTTTTCGCGTCTTTTAACTACACATTTTAGCATTTATTTTGAAAATAACATACGTCAGGCGTTAAAGTTCATTTTACAAATTATTCTGTACGTTTCAAAGATTTACACGCATTGTTTGTGTTCGTTTTATTTATATATTTTTTTATTGATTAAACGCTAATCTCTCTTCTCTCTTTCTCAAACTTGTTAAAAAATAACCAATGACGAGTAAAGGAAAATCTTCGGAAAAGAGGGGAATGGACAAAAGTCGTAATGATCATTTCTTTTTCCATTTAACCAGGAGAAAGATGAAGATCGTCCGAAGCGCGCGCAATTACTTAGGTCAACCTCAAGTCGTACCCTTTTCAAACGATCTCTTCATTTAGACGTACACTTTCTCTGCCTTTCCCTCGGGCACTTTTACGATGAAAAATATACCGAGATGAAACACCCGAAGAGGAAATTTCCAGTTTACTCATGGCGTGTTTAGCCTACACGATTAACGCGAAGATGCAGCAAAATTCTGCCGTTATCTAAAAATATAGAATATTTCCAACCACGAAAATATTTACATACTCGTACACAGAAAAAATTGTTGCTACAACCGGAAATAATGATAATTTTTGCCCATCAATATATATGATTGTGATAACCGTAAGATGGGCATATCTTTACAGCCATAACCATTAAGATATGCCAATCTTACGGTTATCACAATCGTACTATAATTCTTATATCCAAAAAATGTATTGATGGGCGACTTTTGGTCGTGACAAACGTAGCCGTTTTTTCCGTGTATCTCTAAATCTGTATCAGTGGATAGTCACAGTGGATATCAGTGCCAAGTATGCCACTGGTAATCAGTAAATTAAATGTGAGATCCCTAACCTAGTTAATCTTTATTATGTGATCTAACTAACCTTGTTTTAGTGCTTAAATTTAATGAATATGGTATTGGAAAATTGAAATGAACGTTCAAATATCAGTATTTTAGTTAAATAATGCTTAAACATTCTTCCTTTTTTAGTTGGACTTCACTGATTATCAGTGCCAAGTATGCCACTGAGTAATTAGTGACTGTTCACTGATTCAGATTTAGAGATATAAATACTTTCTATCCTCAGCTAATCGCGCTATTTTATGCGTTGCGGTAGAAATTTTCAAATACGATTTTGCTTTATATTGCAACGAATTGTACAAGTATTACAATCGAAAATCAAAAACGCATGCTCGCAGAACCGTAAATTGTCGTAGATGCCGTGCGCATGCTGCAACATACATATATCTCTTCAGGAGTCTTCTCGAGCGTGATGCTGCGTCTCGTGGATACGGCACGGCGCGCGGCGGCGAGGCGGGGAGAAAATCAAATGGTGGAAACATTCCAGCGGTTGAGAGCGAAATGTAATTCCACGGAGATCATGTTCGCGGCGTTTACAGGGACATGTATTCGCCCTGAGGAGGATGCTGAGCTACCGCGTCCCAACGCGGTAACTGAGATTCTATTTCGAGGGCTTCGCCTCTCTCTCTCTCTCTCTCTCTCTCTCTCTCTCTCTCTCCATCTCCTCGCTTTTCTTGATTAAAAGTGCCGGCTGAGGAAAATTGCAGGCAGCGCCAGGTCCCGTTCTCCCTGACGTCGTAACGCGACTGTTTGTTCGTTTTATCAGATCCTCGCGAAAACGTATTTTTGCTTCACTCGTGATAAGACAGAAGCCTTATTAGCGTCATATTCTTGATAATATATATATATATATATATATATATATATATATATTTTTGTTTTCAGATGCAAATTTTAGCTGCTATTCTATAATAATAGCACATGACATAATTTGCCAGAATTCGCCTGAAAAGCGGAGGTTTCAAAATATTTAGCGTACTCCTGGGAGTCGGAGGCGAAAGTAAATAGAATTATTAGATCATACTTTCTCTCTCACATGTTATTAAGAACACTAGAGGGAAAACGGTGTTGAATGAGCGCTTTATGACGCGAGAAGTATTAACTATTTCAAGCGCGTACGCTCGGGTGAATAGCATCGAGCCGTCTATTTCAACGCACAGATCTCGATTCGACGGTGACGAGGAACTGGCGAAGAAGAGCTAGGAGGTGTCGATGGCTATGAATACATTCGTACCACGCGTTCAGAGCGTGCCGCAACAGAAGAAACCACGTGGTCCGCCAGCTGTTCTCATTGCGTGTACATTCACCTATTACACGAACGCGAGAGATTTTCTGCGGATCACGGCCAGATCACGTGCACTTTATTCAGCACGCGAGAACGTCGCACAGAATTGTTAAATTAGACAGAATCCTAATTAAATTATTCTACGGAGAATTGTATGGAGAATATAATACGGAGAATACCGCAGTAAATAGCCGCGAGCGACGATGTCTTGTTATCCACGTAACAAGCATCAGAGGAATCTGGAATTCTACTTCATTAGTTATTCATTTCATTTAAAATGATGTGAGCGTTGTCCGCAATTATTCATTTATGTATCTATTTGACTGTTCTCTTTGAATTTATATTAGAATGTCAATGACATTCTAGCATTCTGTTTGAATATCCTAAACATTTTGACGATCTAACAAAATTATTTTTAAATCTGCATATCTAGCTAAATTTTTGAATACTTTAGTAAAATCATTCCCTCCGTATAGGTCTACGACTTTTTAAGTATTTGCTTCTATATTAACATTTATAAATTATAAAGAATTTGTGTACTAATGCGTACTTTTATCGCGCGCATTTAGCATAATTTATTTTTATCGCACGTTATCCGCTTCGAATATATTTTCGAATGCCTGAATATACTTCACTCGAGCATGCAAATTTGTGCCACAGCTGTGTGTGGAAAATGGTAGAAACATGGCCCAGATGATATATTATAGACTACAGAAAAATTGCCGAGAGTTTACTCGCGATCGTAACATTCTCTCGAAAATCCTTCCGTCATATAAACAACACAGAAAATCGTATGACAACATATTTTGCGGTCGCGAGCCGTACTCTGTATCTGAAAACGTTCTACGCCTCGGTACAAGGCGCGCAATAATTTCTCTGTAAATGGGCGTAGCGGCTGATAATATCTTCAAGTGTGGCTGTAAATCATCGCGAAAGTCGAGAACGTGAAGTAAATGGAAACTATCTTATCCCGTTATCAATTTTCGGGCCGTCAGCCGCATTTCTGTTACCGAGATTCGCTCGCTCCTATCGATTATCTCGCACAATTCTCTTGCAGTTATTCCCGGCGATTCGTTCGAGGAAGGACAGATTGTGGTTCTAATTACTTATCAAAAGAATATTGATGCAATCGTCTTGAGCACTTTATCGTGAAGTTGATTGTATCTACGGTTTAATTACAGTTTGCTTGTGAGTTACGCGATTAAACAGAGTGTAAATAATGATTTCTATTATAATGTACTTTGCAAACTCTGCCAATAATAGTAATCAATTTCCGTTTCTCTAAGCGTACGCGTGAGTAAATATTTCTCGACGCGAGTTAGTCGAGAGATTTCAATTTCCTCGCAAAATACTCCCATTACACGCCGAATAGGTTCTTGTACGAAGAGTGTAAACACCTATATAAGACAACGAAAAGGAGATGCAGCCACGATATTTCTGCAATATTACGAAGTTCCTCTGATCTACCTTCCGAACTTATAGTTGGCAATCGCAGTGAAATGCGAGAAGGAATCGAGGATCGACGCGAGTAAGGGCGTCGAGGGAAAAGGCAGAGATAGAAGGAGAACAAGCAAGATACTACGGCAATAGGACGGAGCATCTGCACGGACGAACGACTCTCGGATACGAATCAGCTCAAGACGATTAAGAACCTGAAAGGGTAAGAGGAAGAGAGAAGGATGGCGACCAGCAGATTGAGTAGGTGGCCCTGATCGAGATCGGAGTTGCTTTAGGTCGGAATCACCGTTGCTTCGGGTCGTTGACTCTAACTACTGCGATTACTATTAAAGTCTGATTTATCGTTGCTTTTAATCTTCGCCTATTTCCATTTAGTTTTTCTGTTCATCCATTTATTCCATGTGTCGTACAATGTTATTAATAATCATAACGTGTGACACATTTCCATTTATTATATTCTTTGAAACTATTTTTAACACATAGTGGCAATTAATTTTAATTATACGTTTTATCTTTCAAATTATATTTTATTTGTTAATCTTATTGCTCCGTAAAGACTCGTCTCTATTGAAGTTCGTGTCGATGAAGATCGTGCCGATCAGTTTCAGTAGAGATAAGCCTTAACGAAACTCTGACGTACTATAACTTCAATGTATCGTAATTCTGTATTGAGAAGGTGGCTATGTTGGCTATCGAAGATCGGAGCGGTACATACACTTCGGCCGCTATTCAATTTCTTACGCTCGAGTTTCTTGAGATCTCTCACATCTCCTCCAACCCGAAACTTTTCAGACACGTGCCCGGGATCTGGGATGCTGCACGTTCTCTCAGCGCGGAGTGCTCATTTCTCTTCGTCTTCGATCTAGCGGCATCGAGTCCCGTTTGATGCCTAGAATCGAATGGCAGATGTCTTTTCGAATTCTCCTTCGAGAGCGTCTCGGGTTGCCTGTGACTTTCTCACGCCGTATTTTATGTCATTCGCCATTAACCGCGTTACCCCTCCTGTCTCGGTTGGTTACACATATCGCACAGTGTCACGATGTGAAATTTAGTATCGCAAAAAAATTGACAGCTCTTTTGGAATTGAATAACGAGAGTGTAGCAGCTACACTCTTAGTTTGTCGATAGATTTTTGTACATCTGACGTAACTGACAAAAAATAAAGCAATGTCTGTTTAAATATTGTATATATAAAACATAAAAAAAATATATATATGTAAATATATAATATATATTCAAGTATATAAAGAATAATAAATTATTTATAGGCAATAATAAAGACATTTTGAAATATAAAGTTAATAAATTAATTGATAAATTGTTTTATTATGTTAAAACAAAAAAGAGAGTTGTAAATCAGCACGTAATTTGTAATCAGCTATGACAAGATTTTAATTCTACAACGACTCTGTGATTAGCTAAGATATTTTCGTAATGTTTAGTAATGATTTAACATAAAAACTTAATACACCTAAAGATGATAAAGATGATTTAAATATGATGATTTACATTGAAAGGTATATTAATGTACAAGTGATATTTTTATTAATTTCGGGTGACAAAGTCCAGGAAATTCGAGATTTTATTTTCTGTTTTAGCTTCGAATCTTTGATACATGACGAAGCTAGCGAGGTGAATTTCGAGACGATGACACCGGCGAACGTTAGTTACCACAGAATGTTTTCGAAGTGTAATCAGCCGTGTTGGGTGAAAGTAGTCGGTTGGTTGGCCTATATGTGTGCAGAATCTTATTTGTGGGAGGCAACTTAAAGTGCACTTTGGACTTTAATGATGGCTCTTTCCAATCTGTCGTATTACGTCATTTCGATTTTCTCTTTCGCGAAAAAATATACACAAGATTCAGAGTTAGAATGTCGAAGAGGCATTTAATCTTTTAGTTGAGTAAGAACGACCTCTCAATCCTTGCCAATCGTTATTTATTTTCCTAGTTTGTGTGAATTTTGATAATATATAAAATAAAAGAAATTATACAAAAACTGATTTACGGTTTTCAAATCTTTTTGAACGCAATTTTTTTAATAATCTATGATTATTTCGCCGCAAGATATGTAAATATGTAGCGGAATATATTCAGCAAAATTTAATTTTGTTTGCATTGTGAGTGCGTTTGATATTTTCGTTTGAATCAAATGAACAAAACGAATTCACGGTTTAACACAGTAACGCTACAGCGATTGTAAAATTATTTGTTTCTCTTGTGCCTGCACATTCTCCTGCTTCCCTCGCTCCGTTTATTAAAGACGTAAATCAGATTTAGTCGTTCCTCGAAAGCGGATATTATACTCAGGAATGTAGCATATCCTTTATATCCGACACCAAGCCTCAAATCTTGCGGTGGAGGCAGCGTTGAGTCTGCTATCGACTGAATGCGAAATATGCTTCGTTGCATAAACGTCTCCCAATCCCGCTGTCCTTTACTGCGGGATCTTCATTTGACCAAGGAAACAACATACAGAACTGTAGAGAAGGAGGGGGGAGGGAGAGAGAGAGAGAGAGATATTTTATCGGGAAGTAATTCTCTTTGATATCAAAAGGTAATGCCACACCTAAAAATATTTTATAACAGTTAGTATCGCAATTGCCATGACTAATGCATTGCAGCTTAAATTAATTTAAAATAAATTTTTAAAATACACGATACGATCAATAACCGATAATATTTAAGCTTTAAATTTTAGAAATGATCTCGAAAATGATCGAATTTATCTAATCTCTTAATACAAATATTAATAGACGTGATTTATATCTTAAACTATTAGCTACGTATTAGGCGAGAACCTGATTTTATTTTAAATGCTATTTTTCCAAGCGTTACAACAAAGATTTTTTCTGACGAAGATTTTTTCCTCTTAAAAAGTAAAGTATTTTAAAGGGAGATTTGTCAATTAAGATAGAAAATGGGAGCGCGTTAGTCAAGGGCTAATTATCAAGTTACAAAGCCGTAAGTTCAAAGCCAGAGCCATTTCCGAACTCTTGAGCGAAGGTTCCTTACGGCCCTATAGATTCCGACGTCGCAAGGTAGCTAGCCTTTAGAACGAGACGAAGCATCGTCCTGGGACGTAGAGGAGATACGATATCATCTTATGGAGAAGAAGGAGGAGGGAGCATCGTATGTCCTATCTGTACCCAGCGGGCGACATCCTCTCAATGGCTTTGTCTAGTCTAACTCGCCCTAGGGCTCCCTTGCAAGATCAGACCCGCTGTGTTGTAAACGGCCCGTAGTTACACGCAGCCTCCTACAGTCGGCTTACAGTGCGTCGTCATCCTTACTATCTCTCATCAAAGGAACGCAACGTATTCCGCTCTTCGTGCACTTCGCTGATTAACAGAATACGTCGTTTCAAGAGAAGCTCATTATACAAGTATACAGAGTTAGTTCTTCTGACTTGTAGCGCGACCGTTGCTTATCTCTCCCGAGTTTACTCTACCTGATAATTAATGCGGCAAAACGACGAGGGGGAAAGTGTGTCACATTTTGCGAGAATTAAGATTATCCATTCGTAATTAAAATTTTAAACTTTTTTCAATTCCGTCACTCGCAAAGAAATGCGTAGATCCAAAAAATTTTGCACGTCGATTTCGCGATATTGATGCAATATCGCGAGGCAGTTTATTTGATATTCGTGCTACGTGACAGAGCACAGGACATTTTGATCTTCGTCATGTCCTGCTCGATGGAGCGATGCGGTAACATATCGACACGTGCAATCGCTTGCATGCATCAAGTCACGTGCGACTGATACGTTATATCTATCTCTACCTTACGCGCACAGACCCTGTCTTCCTCTTCCTCCTACGTCCGAATGCTGCTACATGCTCCCGACAACCCAATTATTCGACGCTTATACCACAAACACACATGATACCGTAGACAAAGCCACTGGAACGTGTTAAATGGGACTAATGTGCTTACGTATGTTCTATTCGACCGACCGTTCCCGCGCAATCGAGTGGAATCTGTGCCAAAACGATCATCTGATACTGCGACAGAATTCAAGCGGGTAAATTTAAATAATGGAAAAGTATACGAGATATTTCAAATTGGCATTATTTTAATCAGTTTCCAATTTCGCTTCAAAATAATTACTAATTAATTATTACGTCATAATTAAAATAATAATGTTAAATATGCGCGCACATAGGAAACTTTTCATGTTTTATATGTAAATTGTATGATATGTGTCTTAATTAATTAATAATTTCAATCTGCAAAATAAAATTAATTTTCTTTTGTATGAGAGTTATTAAGTAAAGTTAAATATTAAACGTGGGCTTTTATTTTGCGGCCTTTACTATTGGGTATTAAAATATGAGTGATTTAATTGATCGTGAAATTCGCAGAATCTCGAATATGCTTTTATCCGTAACTTTAAATTCTGCTGTCGATAGGATTTTAAAAGAATTGTAATTCTTTTTTTAAAAAAGAGTGTCCCAACAAAGAAAATCTGGACTCGTTTGTTCTGTCGTCGTTAACGAGTTAAACCGACGAGTTTATGTGGTGATGTCTGGATGCATGGATTCGCTCGGGATGGCTGTTAGCGGTGAACGATAACACGATTACATCTGCGGCCGTGGTCCCGAAGTGACCGGTATAGATCAACCTCTACCTCATCACGTACACGTAGTGCAAAATTCGTGGGTGCATCGTCGTCTAGTATAGTGACGATATGTTCTCGGCAACTCGGGAATCAGGAGAGTACCTCGGAAACTACTTGGAAACTATCATTAGCTGAACGCGGATTATTCGTCCTTCTTGGTCAACCGCGGTAAAGCGAGAAACTGCAAGATATCCGTCGACTGTATCGGCATATAGCGTCCTCATGTATGGGGAGTTCTGGCTGATAGCCAGAAATACCATTATTTCGATTGCCAAAGCAGTCACCACTGCTTTTCTGATGTGTTTTTATACATATATATATATCATAATGGTGAGTTCTTTAATATAGTTATGAAATTGCTTGTAGACCTGTACCTAAAAGATTATAAGTTATAATCTTAAAACAAAATTGCTCGCAATCGATTGCAATCGATTGCGAGCAATTTTATTTTCACCCTCCATCTATGGTGTTGCATCTGATTTACATAAGAGGCGGATTACATCTATTTATAAGATTAGTTCAATACATCCTTTATAACGTTTAATACTGACTTTTCCACTGCGTTTCTATTCTGCGAATTCTAAGCATCTGATGATGGCACAATTATGATGCCGAAACATGTAATGTAACACACTGTAACATTAAGTTTTTTAAATTATATTTATATATTATATTTTTATATCAATTTATCAGAATGTAAAAAATTTTTAACGTTTTACACATATATTATATTCGAACTTGACTCTAATGCCCTTCTATATTCTTGATATTATTATTATTATTTAAAAGAGTCATTTAATTTAATTGTTTTTTTATCTCGCTCTCATAAATTAATCACCGATTGACGTCAGTTTTTTTGCATCAACGTTGTTATTTTAGACTTTCTCGTGAACGGACGTTATTTAACTTATAAATATATATATTTTTTTTTTTATTTTTATAATAACAGATCAATTAGTTTTATTTATTATTAATTAAATTTAAAAATATTTTATTATGAAAATAACAATTCATGAAATAACATACATTAATTTAATAGTGATTTGAATTTATCGTGACTTAATTAACTTGTTTTATATAGTTACGTCGGTAAATTGGTTAAATAAAAATATCCCATATGCAAAGGTACGCGATTCTTATTCCAATTACTTACGTATTGCCTTGAAATCTTTATTAACGGTAAGATAATTTGCGATACGCAACTTTCAATGAGGATACTAAACTCAATCAGGGTTCAACTTATGCGATAGGGTCTCAATATTAACGTCATATTAACGACGAAACAATGCAATCCATTACCTCGTCATCGACCACGACAAAGTGCGCGACGTTACATTATATTACGTCGCACGGAAAGTTCGTAGAGCACACAATAGCACTTCTTGGCAAGTGTAATTACATAAATTAAGTTTAATCAGCACGTCGCTCGGTACTGCGACGCCCGTGAGACTAATTTCGTTTGCAACCCCGAATCGGTGCCGGGGTCGAGCCGGTACTTCCTCCAATCTCCATTGTCGTCGATTGTTTAATTACCAGCAATGTCTAATTCTGATTTATTGCTAGTATCGCGAGGCCGAATTGAAATGAGCACCATTGTTTCGGTTTGCTCTCTATCCGGTTAATTTGACATCGCTACCGAAAATTTGCTATTCTATATTTACACTTCTGGAAGCACGATGTAAATTTAATATGCATTTTAATTGTGTCAAATCATTTAACATGGATTATTGATAAATTGGGAACAATTTTGCTTTACGCATAAAAGAATGATAATAGAGTTTTATATAAAAGATAAATATAGAAGCATAAAATCTTTTAATGTTATATAAACTGTTTTTAAATTAATAACAATTTTGCAAAGGTTTTATGGAAAAGGCAAATATGGAAATACATTAATAAGGCGCTTTTGATGCATTATTATGAATGATGTATCAAAAATTGCCTTACTAATGTGATTGTAGAGAATACAATATACATACAATAGAATGCAATTTTGTTTGATTGTTTATACGATTTCAAACAACAATACCGAGATATCGATTCTGTAATTTCTGAGTGAAACTTGGTGTGATTGTGTAATTTAGCTTGCATCGCATCCTCAAATTAATGGCACATTAATTAGAATATCAATTTCGTTGAATGTGCAATTATGACTCCCTTTAATTCTCGTGTATTTCGAGGAAAGATTGAAGCGATATTCTTTCCATTTCGCAGTAAGAATCACATCCAAAGTTTTACCATTTTTATGTCACTTCACTGTCATGCATTACGACACCGTATATGACTTTGGAAAAGAATATGACCTGTTCAACGCGTCACATACAGACGTCTGGACGTGATGTGTTAAAAATTACCAAGAACTATACAAGTTTTATGCTGCCATGTTTTTGGACGCTTGCTTCTCATTATCGAAATTTATTTAATAATCCTTTAAATATCTTTAGGTTCTCAAATATTCAAACAGATGTATATCCTAGCATTAATAGCTGTTACATTGCAAGGCGCAATGCGTTTCTCGACACTTTGCGGAAAGGACGTAGTTATCGTGAAGGAATTGCCTCGGATAGGAGTGACGATAGCCATTTCGTGGTGAGCCACTCGTCGGAGAATAGTCGACTCTGATTAACGACACCACAAAATTGCCGGGCTATCCAGAGTTACGTTCACTCAAGCTATAAAAATCCAGCGCATACCCCCCGTCTGCTTAGTAATCTTTTATTCTTCTTTCGCTTTTCGGATCTTCATGTAAAGAATAGTCGCTATCAGCGAGAAAGCTTCGCCGAACAATAACGTTTTTCAGAGATTAATTATAAAGATTATTAAGAGAAAATTTTAAATTTTATCTATTATTAAAGCAAAATCCTTGAAACAAAGTATTTATTTAATATGATTTACTTTTATAGAATTCTTTTACTTTTCCTTCCGTGAAATTTCTGTTATTGAATCGATTCTTTGTATAAGAGATAGCCATTATACTCAATGGAAAAATATTTCCGAGATACAATCACGTTGTACGAACAATTTATTCGTTTTTATTATTTTTTAAATCTTTTATCTTTTATTATATTTCTCAATAGAAATATGGCAAAACATAATTATTGTAATAATAAGCGATTAATAACAAAATGCAGCAAATTGCATTCGTTGAATACTATTTTTAACAAAAAATTGTTTTCATTTCTCACATATGAATATTTAACGATGTTAACAGCTAATTCGATTAAATTAATGATTTAAATAATACACATGCTCTAACATTGTCCAGAAAAATATGTCATAAACATGTGTTTATATTTTATTATTATTTCAAATATTTAAAATTTCGCAATGAAAAATATGTTTTATAAGATATTTTGAGGTAAATAAAATAAAATGCTTTTTAAAAGCATTTAATAAATATAAATTATCATGTGAAAGTATGTGTTATAAATTGATCCACTATTACAATTTCTACATTTTTTATTGCTGCAAATTTTATCTACATTTAGTCAAAATTAATTTGAAAAATAATAATTTCGAAAATTTTTAGAATAGTTATATACATACACACACATTACTTTGCACCTTCATTTTAATTAATTATCATGCAAATATCTCTCGAAATAGACGTTTCCTAATTTAATTATTTTGCATTATTATTATTATTATTATTATACGTCATATTATTTCAATATTGTTAATAATTCCTTGAGAAGAAAAATTAGTATATCGGATGATAGGATTAATTATTATGATGAAGAACATGTATGAATAACCATATCATCTTATAACAGCGATTATCTCTCCAACGGTGAAATAGAATACATTTTTGAAATATTATACTCTACCACGGCATTTCATGGAAAATAGAACACGAGCCCCTTTATCCGTTAATTCAAGCGGCCTTTAATTAGCGGGAAAGCTTAATGGTATTTTTATTCAATCGCATAATGGAGAATTTCAAGCGTGTTCTATGTTACGCCGTCAGTAGCATCGAAATTCCATTCTTGGCAAAGTTACAAAGCTGTCATATATACACACATATATATATATTGCATTTTGTAACATATATATTTCATTTGAGCAATGCGCTGACCTTCGAAAGAGTTTTTGGCGTTGCACTTAAATGTCAAGGTTTTTGTCCCTCGTAATTTTTAATCGTAAATTGGAGCGACGCGAGTGCATTTTCCAGAACGAGTGAGATTTACAACAGATAATTACGAATCTTGTCGCGATTTTGTTACCCAACTTCAAGAACCACGTTCTCCTGTATCGACAAGCGCCATCTCAACGGTAGTGACGAAGATCGAGATATCGGTTTGCGAAAGTGAAGATTGGATGGGGTAGGAAAAGAACAGACGGAAAGTAGAGCGAAGTTACATCCATCTTATCTGTCGATTCGTTGCCAAATGAATTCGCGACGCAATCCAATCGATCGATTAATCTTCTCGCGATGAATACCACCTTTCCCGACTCGCCTAACCATTCTTCTGAGAATTTCAAATGTCACGAAACGCGACTCTACCGATCGCCTGACGTATAGCCTCCACATGGTGTTTTAATCTACGTAATGGAGCCACATCGATAATTATGGTGTGGTCGTCGCAAACGTACGCGATAAATGCGTATGTCGCAAATGGGTAACATTATACATAATATGCATTCGCGCACTTTCCCGTGGTTACCGTAACGAGAGCAATTAATAACCGCATCGCATAACCGCACGCACAGTTTCGATGGTACAATTTTTCTCGTGTTCAATTAATTATGTAGCGATCGTCGTCCCCTCTCTTAAGTGTCGTGCAAACTACAAATTGAACTTCATCAAATGTACCACTCAGAGAAAAGGTTGCTTCGATTTAAAGAAATTTTCTTTGCTATACGATTAAAGAAAAAATTTCTTTAATTTGTGAAAAAATTTCTTTGATTTAAACATTATTTTTTTTAATCAAATAAAATTTATTTGGTTTAAAGAAATGATGTTCAGATCTAAGAAATGACGTTCATAAATCATGATTTCTTCAAAAATCAAATAAATTTTATTTGATTTAAAAAAATAATGTATAAATCAAAGAAATTTTTTCACAAATTAAAGAAATTTTTTCTTTAATCGTATAGCAAAGAAAATTTCTTTAAATCGAAGTAAACTTTTCTCTGGGTGTACGTTGCACACTCGAGTCTGGGACTAGGACGATATTTCGCAAAAAAAAGGCGTCTCCGCGTGTGCAGTACCCCTGTCGAAGAATAAAGCGCAAAACATGATGAGCAAGTTGGGACAAGTTGACATTATTTCAATTAAGCTGACGTAAGAGTCACGAAGCGATCTGATCTTATTCGACCGATGAAATCAAGGCGTTAATTGTCACTCGTTGTCACGAGAGGAATTAAACAAGGCGTAATTGACCAGCGTAATTGGCCAATCACAATAGAGAACGTAAGGTAATAATCTTACTTTCTCCACTGATTAGCTGATTCGCTTATTGCTTATTTTCTTACGTTTTTCTATGTGTTTCTGACTTTACATGTGGACGTAACGACAAAACCGAAGTTGCGCTCTCGCGAGTGCAACAGTGACGCTATACGGAAAAAAAATTTTACTTATTTCAAGAAAAAATTATTTGATTCAAAAAAATAATTTTCTCAAACAGTCCCTAGCAGGTATTTAATTAATTTATGAAACAATTTTCTCGTTACTAGTAAATATTTTTGGTAACTATAAGAGATTGCTTTTTGAAATAAAAATTATATTTTATAAAAAGTAATCAATGTAGGGTAAATTAGGGTATTATTATGGCCATACGGAAAAGATGGCCATAGGCCATAATTTCTCCAATAATTGATAAATAGTGCATTTTTATAATCATTCTTAAAGATAATCAATATTTACAGTAGTT
>NW_017300210.1:399419-410506 GCF_001594075.2 Trachymyrmex cornetzi | reverse complement strand
AAATTAAAGTTCTGTTAAGTATTTTCTCTTTAATTTCGATAGTATTTGTTACTTTAAGCTTCAGTGAAAATAATATCCCAAATATTGTTAAAAAGTAACCAGAAAAAATGTATGTTTTTTGCATTTGAAAAAACTATGGCCATCATACCCGAGTTTACCCTACGATATCTAATACTCATATCATAAATTTAAGAAAAATGTTCTCTCATTAACAACAATCAGATTCAATTAATGACATTTATTAGATTTAATAAACGATTTTCTACTGACTGGTAACTGTGTTTTTATTAGAATAAAATATTTTCTTCATTGATAAATTATTTGCGCGCGCTTCAGGATAATATTTTATTGGAACAAAAAACAAATTTATTGTGGCAAGTAATTAATTCTTTCAATCAATAAATTACAGTTCAAGAAAATGCGTTTACTTGAAACAAATAAATTTTTTTTTCCGTGTAGGAATAAAACACCCCTCCCTTGTCTCGTTGAAAAAAGAACAATCCCTGACGTACCGTTGGATTGTCCGCGTTGTGTCGTATGCGGGCGTTACAAGAACCGAGAAACGGGCGACCTCGACGGTTAAGCCGGCCTACGCGTTGCAGGTGGATTACAAACTCGTTTTAAAGCCACACGTGGACGCATCGGACGGACGGAATAGTTTAAATCGCGCTGGATTAACGCGCTTCTTGCGCACCACGTAAACTTCACTTTCCTCCACCGTACGTTATGTCCGTACCGAGACGAAAGCTCGATCAAGCTGTAACGTGATCGCGGACGGATTATGTCATTCAGCTCCGACTTATCGATTACCGTCCTGCTGCCTCTATTAACGTCGATCACTGCCATTGCCTTCATCGTGGTCGATGGCATTGGCTTCATTACAGCTGATCTTGCTCTTGTATCGTATGTCAATCATTTCGACGACTCGTTTCTAGGCTATTGGTTTATTGATCACATGGGTCTTGTTACAGTTAAATAAATTTGTCTGTTGTACATTTTTAATATACGCGATAATAAGTATTACTATATGTTGATATGGAATGCGAGGTATTATTAATCAGGAATTTCCTGTTATATTCATAATCTTTGCTTACTTATCGGATAATATTATACATGCGAACGCATAATAGAATCTGTAAAATCGATTCGTGCCAATGGAATGAATTTATTTCGGTATAAATCGATAATTATACGTTGTTGTTAATTAGATAGTGATTAGCGTTCAGTGTGTGTAAAAGTATGCTTGCTGGAGCCGGGATAATCCGAAAATAAATCACGATGCTTATTCGTGCAAAATTGGTGTTTGTCAACGACTTATCGACGTGCGCGCAATTTCGGAAGCTCTCGCACGCTCTTAGCAATTTGCCGTGGCGTCGAGCACAGCTTCGAAAATTCGTGGATTTCGCGAAGTAGGGTAGATGACGTGCGATAGCTTGGCTCCGGCGGCTGGAAAGGAGCGGAAGGGGCAAAACTCTCAAGGCTCTACGTGACCAGGATATAACGCGACAGTTTTCGAACAAACTTGGTATCCGGCGGTATTACATAGTATTACAGTGCAAATATGCAATTCATTCGCCGCAACGGCGAAACTGGTCGAACTTCCATTATTGAGCGCCGTTCTCCTCGTGCCAGCACGAAACACTTTAGCTCGCGTTTAAATATGTAGCCAGCTTATTGTGGCATTCTGTTATTGAAACACTGATCTGGGTCATTAATGTCGGAGCTTGTCCACTCGATAAACAACATATTTTTTTCCTCTTAAAATTTTTTCCTCAAACGATTCTGTTCACTCAATTGAAATTACGTTAACAAAAAACTGCGTTGCTATTTAATTTTTATTCAATAAAAAAGTAAACGTATCGATTATAGTCTCTGAAATGTGCGATCAAAAAAATTAAAAAGTTTTTTTCTATTACATTCCAAGTAAATAATAAAACTTTGTTGGTTTGACTTTATAAGTCGATCTTCCTTGAACGGAATTTTAATCTGATGCTCAACTACTAGCAGTACTTTCACGATGCGAAGTACATTATCACTTTTAAATCGAACTTTAGCACGAAAGCGTTTGGTTTATTAATTTTAACTTTTCCAACAGCTGTTCAATTGTAATCTCAACTGTCAGTTTCTCATGTAACCATACGCTTCTCAACGTAATTTGAGCCCTAAGCGCAGATGCGATAACAGTATATTCCGTTCTAATCAACGTACGAAGTTACATCGTTAGTTGTCGTAGCTTTGTCATCGTTACAAACCTCACCGTGTCTGCGCGCGATTATCGAGCATATTCATATAATATACATCTGGCCAACCTCTCTCGACGTCGGCTAATTCAATTTTCAAACGCGCACGCAAATATTCATTGTTTGCGCACGCGGGGAAGAAAGTTCATTCGTGTCTGGCATTGCTATTGATATCCGTTGGCGCTTGTCCAAATTCGGTGGTCGGCACGGTTAACAAACGGTTTTGTTCAACGATAATCACGGCGGCCAGTCTCTGAACATTTGCGGTGCTTTATCAACAGCGTACACACCCTGCATGCGAAAGCCATTCGATGTAATGCATAATATCACCAATAGATCCTCACCTAATACAGGAAGGTCGGAAATTTACAAAACCTGCTATGAAAAAGAAAATACGAACGTTTACCTTTTAATAATTTAACTGATTTTAATCTACACCTTTTTGATATGTTAATTATTTTAGATAAATTTATATTATCTATATTATATTTTAACTATTTCAGGTTTTAGATAAATTCCAATTTAACTTTAGCATATCCATGCAAATTCAGTCCTCCGTTGACATGCGAAACTTTTAGCCTTCATCCGCAATCTGGGTCTTCGAACTTTCTTGTAGATTATTTTTTTTCGAATTGTAAAATATAAAAATTTGAAAAAAAAATTCTTACACACTTATGGAAGTTTTAACAATGAGCTTTTTTCACGATAGAAGTTGGATTTTTTTTACTTAATTTTTATAAATTTAAATTTATCACAATTCATAATAAAAAAACGACTGTCCTTTAAAGTCCAATATTGCTGGCAAAAGATTAAAAACACATTTAGTAATGGACGCATCCATTAGAGAAATGTTTGACGCAAAGATGGAGAGAAGCAGCAACCGTGACGCTAACGATGCCAATTAAACGACGTGTAATAAACGGTAACGACTTTCGTATAGCGCGTGTCGGAACTCAGGGAGTGCGGTGACATGGCGTATGGAGTATTATTTATGGACGACCGCTCTGGAGTGACGCGCACTGTCGGTGCAAATTCGAAAAGCCTCTTTCGCGAGATACGGGTCCGCGTGCTCGCAATGACAAATGCACTGGTAACCATTCGGCTGCCGCGCAAATGCAGCCAGTCGGAAGGGATTGCCAGCTCGTTGCATTCGCGAAGTAGAGAAAACTCGGGCGTGCGTGATGCAGTGCGCACCCCACGAACCGTTAACTCGCGCTTTACCGCCTCTAACGATTTCGCTCCTGGGCTCTTGTATTTCGTAACCGTGCAAAAATAACTCCGACACAGTGCCTAGCCGTCGCTCGGTTTTTATTTTCCTTGTCAGCACCTTTGTCCCCCGCAATTAGCGCAATAATAGCTCAACTTTTTATCATAATGCACTTTGTACGAAATATAAACGATCTCTTTTATTCAATAGTTTCTTGCAAGCGATACCGAGTATCGATCGTCCCAGTTCGTTAAAATTGTTCATCTTTATTACATGTGGCAATGATGTAAATCGTTTCGAAATTCCAAGTAATCTATTATCGCTAAATAATTTTCTTCGACGATATGTGGCATTAAACAGTTTTCTTTTTTTCGATTTTTCATTCTCTTTGTATATTTAGCTTGCTATTTGTCCAGAGTCGATCTACAATTGTTATCCCTTTTAAACGGTATTTTTCAATTTTTCTTGATTGCGACGGAATTGTTAATTACCCTCTATTTTGTGCAAACTCATTGTTTCTCAAATGAAGATAAAACTGTATTTTTTGCGTGTGCACTCGGGTGTTAAATTAATAAAACCCGGCATTGTAGATAACGAAAGGTTCTGTTATTTTTCTTCGTCTTGTATGATATATAACGTACTGCAACAATTTATATTGATTTGTTGCATTTGCTATTTCTAACGAATGGTCTCGCAGCATGAAGTTTAACGCGAATTATCAACATCATTTTTTAAAAATCACTTTTAATAACAATAAGCTCAAGATTAAAGATCAGCTTTTCGTATGTGCTTGCAATAAAACAATTTCTCACCGAGATGAAAGTATTTCTTGGGAATTCATTCTCACTGGCTGCGATTTGTTTATTTCCACGACCGCGTGGAAAATTTTAGAAATGCTTGTCGCGATACAAGGTTTACTGCGCGTGCCAGTTGCATATAGTTTCTTCTTGGCACGCCGCACCGCTGCTCCGCATTAGTTACTGGGATTTTCTGTGAGCTGTCTGGATTGTCGCGCTTTCTTACGGCATCATGAAACTTTATGCACTTATCCTTGCATTGAACTTTATTCACTCTTCTCTTTTTTGATTTATCTGCTTAATCTCGAATTTATCCTCTTATTTTTTTTATCATTATATCACGTTAATTTTTCGTGGAAATATGATTTATTAAAATGAACTTGTACGTTGGAGAATTAAATAAAAATTATTTTCACCCGCGCGCGCGATGTATTGTTATTATACCGTATTAATTCGTCCGTATTATCTGATTGCGCAAATTTATATTATAAAAATTAAAAATTGTCTACTTTTCAGAAATTATTACGTGTGTGTGCTCTTATTGTAAAACTAGTAAGTTTTTTATCGCAAAAAAATTTATCTCATGTGATATTTGTCGTTAAAATTCTGTAAAATAATGAATGTACACTTTACTGGACAGTTGTGTCATGACAAACTTACGCCGAAAATACGATTATGGAATAAAATAGATAAATCGATAGCTTCTTACATTTACGATGGGCGTTACGTCGACGTAAGGCATTTTGCCATTTGAAACATTGCTCTTTCTCGAAGAGAACAATTTAAAATATTTTTCACCTTTGACTTGAACTCGTTCGTGAGAGAAATTGAACAATGTCGTCGGATACTCGTGAAAATATTTATTACCATAATCCTTTTCTCGGGATCAAAAAGGCACGAAGGAGAATCGATTCGACAGTGGATCGAAGGACGTCGAATTTCAACAAATGTAAAAGTGGATGCCGAATGTGAACGGACAATCTTCGAGATTTTCCATTTTCTAAGAGGAATTGGTCTTTATAGGATTTAGAAGTCTAGATAATCATAAAAGTACGACCGGTGTTACGAGTTTTGATTGACCATCGCAATACTCAATCATGATATTACAAATGGCTGCCGAATGAATAATTTTATACCGACAGCTATGTGAATTAGAACATTTTATTTACATATAACCATATATGTGATATAAAAACTATTAATTTAAATTAACTATCATTTTTTTCATTGAATAAATATTTGATTTCTGTAAGGTAAATGTTTACCTAGTACTAACCAAAGAAATATGTGTTCAGATTTAGTAAATATTTTTCAATGTGTTAAGGGCAGATTTCAATCTAAAAACGACGCCATTTTTAACACTCTCTACACGGAGAAAATTTTATATTTAAAATTACTATAATGTAGTAGTAGCTGCGGTCTTCATGTAAATTATAAGTTTAAATGCTATAGTTATTTTTTTAAAAACAATAATATAACGTAATTTTTACACTTTTTCATAGTAAAAATTTTTTATTATAAAATCAAATGTACTTAGGAAATTTTGTTTGCGTACCATAGTAAAAATTACTAACTATTTTCATGAATATGGCTTAACAAAATAATTACTTTATTTATGTGATAAAAATTAGTATTACCATAGTAAAAGTTAAGTCGGAATCATATTGTGAGAGTCCATCGAAAATACAAGACATAGTAAAGTCTAATTTAAAATTGTATTAAAACTTAATATAAAATTTTCTCCGTGTAGTATTTATTGCAATATTTTTTGACATAAGCCAATCACATTTCTCTGGTTATCTAGAATTCTAATAGGCAAGACGAAAACTGGGAACGCAATTCTGATGTTAAATATACAAAATTCAGGTCAAATGTAAATTTTACGGTAATCGAATTAACGTTATTAATCAGAACCGTCATTTTCTATTAGATGATAAAAAAGAGAAATGTTTAAAAAATGTATGAGGACATATCTCTCCCATTCGTTTCGTGTCAGTATTACAGAAAGTCTACTTAACTGAAATTTATGACAGGCCGCGTCATCCGCTCTGCATCGAAAATACCATATTTCGACGGCATAAGAACCGACGGGAAGAAAGCACGCCCGGATTAATCGCGAGGCATAGAAAGACGAAGCGACAGCGATGATCGCCATCAAAGCATTTATGAGACGAAAAGGAAATTCTTTCTGTGCCGGAGGGTGACTGGGCCGAGAGTAATAGTGTCATGGTACGGTGGTTTGAATGAAAAAAAGGATCGGTGCGACAATAGTAGGAGACAAAAGAGCCCTTGGCGTGAATTCTCGACGTACCGCTTTCTTGATTTCGTTTCCGGTCTTTGAACTCGAGCACGCTTTCTTGTGGATCCGGCGGCCGAACAAGCGCGAAAGAAAAGATGCAATAGGTAGCCGAGCGAGGCGTTAATTTGCCTAGATTTTCTCATGAAAAAAGGAGAAACGCGGTTTTCCTATTTTCGTGTATTACGATAAAATGAAACGACTGGAGAAAAGAACGGCTGTACGAGACGGGACGAGTCTATCGATAAAGGAGATGTTCACGTAGCAAGCTTTTCTCTACGATAGACGCGTCTGAATTTAAAATTTAGAACAACTTTATAATTTGAGTTTTAATAAAAATCAGGCCGGGATATTAACAACGACGGAGAAACGAATAGAAGTTTCTTAATTTTTCATCGTTCGCGAGAAAAGAGGAGATAAAGCGAGACGGTCTTATCCCACGCCGAGAAATCTGCGGCGCAACGAAAAATGTGCTCGCCCAAGATAGAATGGATTTATTGGATGGCCCGCTTGAGAAGCAGCTTGCGCCGGACGGACAATCGCCTATAGTCACCGTGATACTTTGCTGGAAAATAGCTTCTCGTGCTGGAAGCGTTGTGCTGGAAAATTTTCATTGTGAAACATATATAACACGGACCGACGAAATTGGCGTACGATTATAATCATAATACAACATTTACGAAGTACAATTATTCTGCTTTAATTGGACGAGATGAATACAAAATTATTTTTTTTTTTTATTAAAATCACGTATTGAAAGATAATTACTCTTGTATTTATCTCCACTATACTATTGTATTATTATACCTCTGATTTAATAATTACTTATATTTAGCTGTTGTTATGCAAATTGTAAATTGTATAATACACTTGCATAATTTTATATCAAGAATCTATAGGTATGTGGCGGTTTAAATCTCCTCCAAACTAGTTTTGACAAATTAATTGACAAATGTTAACGTTCGTTGAAACGTTATTGATCGAAGTCAAATCGGTTTTCTCCGTTGAGTGCACCTTGAAGAGATTAAGAGCATTACCCGAACATCGACCGACAATGCGCTTCGTTAATCTGCTTTTATTGTTCGGTCGAAGCATCTGACGTATTCCTCGGGAAAATCTGACGTTATACACGTGTTGGTGGCGTATGCGTATGCGTGTGCGTATACGAGGTATCCGTCGACGGGGAAAATTTAATATTCCGAAATTACATCCGTTCGGCCGTGTGTTATATCGAGGACCGTAAATCGTGCAGCGGAGAACTTAATACGCCGCATAAATATCGGTCTAATAAATTTAATGAGTTTCGCGTACGCCTTTCTCGCAAATTTTTCACCGCCGCGTTTACCACAAAAGGAGACAGCTTTTCCAATAACCAAAATTCAAAATTTTATATTCCGGAATGACATTGATATCGAAGTATTTATATTGTTCATCAATCGATAGTTCTTAAACAACAAAAGTGATCTTTGTGTTACAAAATCATTCAATCATTCAAGTATCGGTTTACGATTGAAAAAACGTGTGATCTTCACTCTTTTTAATTGGCGTATTAAAGTTTGGCTTGCACTCCAGTCCGTTCGTAGAAACTGTTGCTTCGCCTCGGTAACTTGGCTTCAGTCCGGCTGCCCTTTTTTCCGTTGAATTGAGAACGCGAAAGAAGAGCTTGAAATTCTTTTTCGGAACGACGAAGCTGCGCAACTAGACGATGGTAAAAGTGATTCCTACAGAAAAGTGATTCTCGTTAAAAGCCGTATTACATGAGCTTAATGAAAACTCTCTTCAATATCTTTCTCGCAGATAATATCTCGCTTGCGGCAAAAATTTTATTAGCTATATACGATATTTTTGAGAATGACTTAAAAACCAAATTTTACTTTAAAGATAAATTATTTGTAGAACATTTGTACAGAGAAAGGATTTTTATTGACTCGATGCTAGATAGTTTTATATATTTATAGATAGATATATTTAATAAAATACATGATTCAATTGCGCGGTTGCTATTGCGATAGAAATTGGTTTCATAGCTCATAATTTTATCATTAATTACTTCGTCCTCCATTTCGTACTAAGACAATTGAGGGCTGAAATACTCCGTCGAAGTCGAGTGGAATTTCTCGCCCCAATTTAGGTTCTCGCCCGCTTCATTTATAGATACATACCTACACGTATATACATATGTACATATACGTACGTATGTACTTACATGCATGTATGCACCTTTGCTGAAATACAGCGACCTGTTAAATTGGGCACATTCCGCGATGGTCGTTACCTCAAGCATAGTGAACGGAGCAGTGCGGGTTGCCTTGAAGGGGACCGTTAAAGATTCAAGCCAAAACTTGCCCTTACATAGCACCTAACGTTTCTGACGTATTTCACCGGCAAAAAGGCTTCTTAATTAATAACTTTGTAATTGCAAGCGATATGTGAACGGCACCCACGATTTGACGCAGATTTACTGCGATTAATAAAATTGGGAACAAATGAAATAAGTTACAACATTCTTACTGATTCCATAAAAATTCTAGACTCTAGATTCTACAAAGATATTTACTATCATTAAATGTTGTGTATTATTTTTATAATTCTTTGATGATTAATCTTAGACATAAGAATTTTAATTTTTGAATATTTATAGTTATTGTTACTTTTGTTTTCCTTTTCATAAAAATGCAATTCTTTTTGTGACAATTAGATCCTTTTAAGCAGTTTCAGTTGTTCGATTCATTAAGAAGTAAACTTTATTATCGTAATTAAATCTCAGACTTAGGCGAGAATGTGCTACCCCTTGACGAGCGTCGCAATAAACGGGCGATGAAATACGGTATTGAATTAACCAGCGAAGTGAGAACGGTCCGTGATTGGTCCCATCGTACTCCGGGAATGAAGTGTCGATCCGTTATCGTCGGCTCTGGAAAATAGAATTAGAGAAATGAAACGCGCAGCTGTCACTCTTCTTCGAGCACTAGCAAATTGTGAAAAATTGCTAACTCTTTTCCAAATATTAAATTAATTTCCTATTTCTTTATTATTTACAATCAAAATTAATATATTTTCAGCAATAGAATCAAAGATAATTACGAAATATATTTTATAATTATGAGATTATTTATGAATTTGTGACAGAACATGACAATTACGGAAAAATGCAGTGAGATGAAAGATGAAAAAAACAATAAAAAAGCGATTTTATTGTGATATATATAATATCAGGTGAATTTTATTGTTAAGGACGCTTAATTTATAATAAACAAATAGCAGTTTCCCTATAGCCTTTTGTTTTATTTAAGAAAATTGCGAAGTTGTGATAAGGGCTTACGATAGTGCTGTTGCGAAGTGCAAAGTTTATGTTATCGCATGTTAATTAAAGTTCGGTGCTTCTAATTTCGTGCGAGTTCTCTTGAGAGAGAAATCTTGTATTTACATTGAGTTCTTAGAATAGATTTTGATGCAACACGTCATGGCATCTCTAAAAACTTTACTCACAAACTCTAGTTACTTTAGTTATTTTCCACTTGCTTTGGTAATTTTTACGAGAAAAGTAAAAAAATATAATGATAAATTATAAATTAATAAAAACTAATAAGTTTTTATAGACTCCTTTAATTAAAACAATTAATGAAACCATAAAAAGTATAATACAGGCAATAGGAGTCGACGCTGGTTATCAATTAGCGCAATTTTTCTTAATACTAAAAATATAAACCTTAACTTTGAACGTTCCACCCATGGTTTGAGTCTTCATCAATAATCTTTCCCCCTAGCGCAACGATTGGAGCATTGCATGACAAAATGATATCTCCAACGTATTTCTTCTCAAAAATTGAACCATTTACTGTTTTGCGAGGTAAGTCACATACTTACAAAATTAGAAAACTGAGTGGCAATGAGAACTCAAGCTAAAATTATATGAAAGATTAGATTATCGTATGTATAATTTGAAAATTAATAATTACCTCACTTCACACAGTCGACGTTTCTACACTGAATAATGAATCTCTCTTATGCAACATTTTGTAACTCGTTAATATATTATAAATTATCGTCAATTTTTTAAAAAATAACTGCGAGAACAATATGTGTCTTGTCATTTCGGCAGTCGGTTAACAAATGATTGCTAAACAAGTAACATAGCGGTCAATTTGAAGACAAACAAGTTTCTGACATATATTATATTACGAACAAGCCTTAAAGTTTATTGAGGATTTCAATGTACGCATGATTTAAACCAATGATATCATGTTGTAAATTCAGCCCATTGGTCTGTCGATTAATATGCATCATCTCTGATATTAACCTTTTGTTGTAATAATTTTCTACATCCAAAATCTCTACGTTTTGCCAATCAAAGTGATGATCGTTCTGCAACCTATGTTCTGTGATCACTGAATGAGTAGATGTTTTACTATGGATATGCTTTTTGTGTTCAGAAAGTCTGGTTTTTAATTTTCTCCCAGTTTCTCCCACATTGGAAGCATCGCAATCACGACAATTGATCTTGTAGACTACATTCCTTTTTAATTCATTGTTTAAAGAATCTTTAT
>NW_017300210.1:396315-398732 GCF_001594075.2 Trachymyrmex cornetzi | reverse complement strand
CTCTCTCTCTCTCTCTCTCTCTCTCTCTCTTTCCATAATATTGCAAAGTAACATAACCATTGAATACGGTCGCTTTAATAGCCTCGCCGTTCCCTAAAGAGGATCTTTTCCTATCTCTTTCCTATCTCTTTCAAAAATTGTTCATTTTACCATTTACGTTGTCCTCATCATATTACAACTGTAAGTATTCGTTGCGACGGTATTTTCAAATTATTTCTTTACAAGAAAAGCCCTGGTTTTTTCGATTCTTTCCATCGCTAACTTTTACAAGTCCAATTATTATTATTAAAATGTACAATGAGAAAAATGAAATTATCTTTATTTGTTACAAAAAACAAGCAAAATCATTTTCTCGGATAACACTTGTTGTAGATTTATTAATTGATGCAATTCCTTGAAAATTGACAGTTATATCCAAAGTAATTTGATAGGTAACATTTCGCCATTACATTAGTAAATTACGTTAATATCAATATTGACGAAATGTCACTTCTCTGTTACATTACGGCTTATCGCCATTGACAGTCGGTATCATTGATCCTTAGACGAAGCTAGGCTTTGCATTATTGACAAAACGTCGTTTGACAGACAGTACTATATATTCGCTTTCTACTTAGGCGATCAATCATTACCTAATAGATTGACAATTTACACAAACGAAATGTGTTGCGTAAAATGGTACGTCATAGATTAATGGGATGGCGGAACTGGCAAGAACTTAACGATTCATTTCAACGAGGTCGTTTTATAAGGTATATTTCGAGATATATCTAGAACGCTCTTATATCGCGAAGTCAAGAATGGTGGAACGAATAGAAATAACGCTATTTCTCTCTTTGTCGGAAGTATAAATTGAATATATTGAATTCAACACGCTCTGCTTTAATTTACCTCTTTTTCTCTTTGTAACCGTCACCACAGCGGTTTGGTTGTAGAAAGCAAGACAATATTTAAATACTATACACGCATAAAAACATTAGAAATCGATACTGTTCTTAAATGTCCAACTTCTTTTAATTTGAATTTATCGAAGAAAAATGTGCTAAAAATCGAGAAAATATATCGCTGCAATAAAAGTTGGACAGATTTCTGAAATTTTATGCATTTTTTATCGCGCGGCGTTGATTTCAATTATCCGATATGCTATAAGGATATGCTAATATTATTTTTCTTACTGAGATCTCGGTTTCACGTTTCTATGGCGTCTTGAATTTTTTAAAATTTCCGACAATTTCCGTCTCATTTGCAAACTCTTTGTTCTCATTGTTTTAACATTTGAAGTATTAAAGAGCAGCTGATGGAAAAATGCCTTTTTTAAAGATAACTCGCTATCTGGTATCGCTACGTCCGCGCACCGTGAGATATAATGGACAAAAATATGATAATACGTTAACGCGACATTCTCTTTTTTCCTCTCGGTGTTCAGTATTCTATCAGATCTTTGCGAAAAAGAAAATGTTATTTCGCGTCTCGTTCTGTTTTTCTTCTCTGATAGAAGTTAGGACAAGTATAGAACTCTTTTACACAGAGAGTCTGATACTTGTTTCGTGTTTATCTCGTTACTTTGGATGTTGAAGACAGTAGCCTCGAGATGCTTTCGAAAGAGCCTGTTACGCAATGTTGTAACTTTGTCGAATTAGAGTAAAATACGTTCATATGTGTTGTAAAATCCGAGATCCAAGAGAACGAATATTTCACGATAATAGAATACAGTTGCAGTTCGGTCGTATTCTACATTCGTCAAGTCGGTTAAGCACCAAAGAGCTACATTCGCTATGCATCTACGCATCGCCGATTCGTGCATTTCAGCTCTTTCTCACGCAGTCCCTGCTGTGCGCGCAGGAGGACTCGGTTCTCCATCGGGTTACCATCTCAGATAACTTATCGTTAATTGAATCGGAACTGGTAAGTCAAGTCAAGCAAAGTCCCTTGCGGTCCAGGCGGGCGTATGTGACCGACTGGTGGAACGGCAAGTGGAAAATGCCTCTTGCACGAGAAAGCGCACGTTACAGCGGCATGACAAAAGGAACGGAAGTAGGTTACAATTGCCCTCTTGCCTTTATCCTCTTTCCGCGCTGCTCTTTTCCTATTCCCGCGGGAGAGCATTACGCGGAATGGACGCTCGCGGATAAGGAGGAAAACAAAATTTTCCATCCGGCGTGTTCCTACACTGAGAGAAAAATGTTTGGTATTTGTAACTATAATTACATATTACTATAATTATGATTATACTGCTATAATAATAATAATAACAGTAACTATGTACATGGTTCTAGCAACAAATGTATATAGTTGGCAAACTAAAATGACTATAATTAACCTATGTGAACCTGGCACCCGACTTTAAGAAAAACAATTTTTTTTATATGCATTGGATAGAGCTAGGTTTGTACCCAATTGTACCACCGTTCTTTTCG
>NW_017300210.1:391252-395980 GCF_001594075.2 Trachymyrmex cornetzi | reverse complement strand
TTAAGATATCTTAAATCTGTAAACGGGTGCTGTTTCGGCATCGCTTGTAGACGTTTGTACCACCGTCGGTTTCGTTTGTACCCCCTAGGGGGTGATTGAACCGAATTTTTAAGATAGGGGTGAGAGCTAACTCCGCCAATTTTTAGGATATCTTAAATCTGTAAATGGGTGCTGTTTCGTCGGTTTCGGGGTATAAACAAAACCGGCGGTGGCACAAACATCTACAAGTGATGCCGAAACAGCCCCCGTTTACAGATTTAAGATATCTTAAATCTGTAAACGGGTGCTGTTTCGGCATCGCTTGTAGACGTTTGTACCACCGTCGGTTTCATTTGTACCCCCTAGGGGGTGCAAACGAAACCGACGGTGGTACAAACGTCTACAAGCGATGCCGAAACAGCATCCGTTTACAGATTTAAGATATCTTAAATCTGTAAACGGGTGCTGTTTCGGCATCGCTTGTAGACGTTTGTACCACCGTCGGTTTCATTTGTACCCCCTAGGGGGTGCAAACGAAACCGACGGTGGTACAAACGTCTACAAGCGATGCCGAAACAGCATCCGTTTACAGATTTAAGATATCTTAAATCTGTAAACGGGTGCTGTTTCGGCATCGCTTGTAGACGTTTGTACCACCGTCGGTTTCATTTGTACCCCCTAGGGGGTGCAAACGAAACCGACGGTGGTACAAACGTCTACAAGCGATGCCGAAACAGCATCCGTTTACAGATTTAAGATATCTTAAATCTGTAAACGGGTGCTGTTTCGGCATCGCTTGTAGACGTTTGTACCACCGTCGGTTTCATTTGTACCCCCTAGGGGGTGCAAACGAAACCGACGGTGGTACAAACGTCTACAAGCGATGCCGAAACAGCATCCGTTTACAGATTTAAGATATCTTAAATCTGTAAACGGGTGCTGTTTCGGCATCGCTTGTAGACGTTTGTACCACCGTCGGTTTCATTTGTACCCCCTAGGGGGTGCAAACGAAACCGACGGTGGTACAAACGTCTACAAGCGATGCCGAAACAGCATCCGTTTACAGATTTAAGATATCTTAAATCTGTAAACGGGTGCTGTTTCGGCATCGCTTGTAGACGTTTGTACCACCGTCGGTTTCATTTGTACCCCCTAGGGGGTGCAAACGAAACCGACGGTGGTACAAACGTCTACAAGCGATGCCGAAACAGCATCCGTTTACAGATTTAAGATATCTTAAAAATTGGCGGAATTAGCTCTCACCCCTATTTTAAAAATTCGGTACATTCACCCCCTTGAGGGTACAAACGAAACGAACTGCGGTACAAACGGGTACAAACGATTCTGAATTTGATGGCGTTTGAAAAATTTCATTATCTCAAAGTGGGGTGCTAACTTTTTTGTTAATTTTTTTTTCTCTCAACCCCTTGAGGTACAAACGAAAAGAACGGTGGTACAATTGGGTACAAACCTAGCTCTATCCAATGCATATAAAAAAAATTGTTTTTCTTAAAGTCGGGTGCCAGGGTCACATAGGTCTATAATTATAGTTATTATAACCACAAAATAGTTTAAATTACCATAAAAATGATTCAAGTGACTATAATTTTATAGTTATATTTTGGGACAATCATATTTTTTATCGGTGTACATTTCTGATTTACTTACTGGGCCGCAAGTCATTCTCGTTCAGATGCGGCACATCCGATATCCTTCTCGAGTCGAAATTTTGCTCCTACTTTGAACCTTAGTTTTAGGACGTATGTAGACTCTAAAGATGTATAATTAGGACATATGTAGGCTCTAGGGATTTATAATAGGTTTTAATCTAATAAATTAAACTCCTATATTTAACCTTAGTTTTAGGACGTATGTAGACTCTAAAGATGTATAATTAGGACATATGTAGGCTCTAGAGATTTATAATAGGTTTTAATCTAATAAATTAAACTCCTATATTGCCTGTAAATGGCAATTATCGGAAAATTTCCTACTTTTAGGTTCAAAAGAAGTTTTCTAAATAGAAGCTGTTAATTAAGTAATATTAAAAGAGATCCTATTTGATTGTTCAAGTATCAAAACAGATTTATAAGGTTTAATTGAGGTTGAAAGAGATTCAATGTAGGACTAAAATTTCGACTCGGGTTGAAACGCGAAATTGCGAAAAAGTTACAACTTAATTGCAAATATAATGAATTTGCAGATTGAGATTGTGTTCCAAAATTTACTGCCAGTACTGAAAATCTGTAATGACGTAAACTATAGAGTTTCAGTACTTGCATTAAATTTCAAAACAGCCTAAAACTGAAAGATTTTAGAAGACAAGATCGCTACCGTTGTCGCTATAGCAGTGTTGACCATACTTTGCTTATCGAAAAGAATTGAGACGTTATATACGATGGCAATTTCGATGTCTATTAAATAATAGTATAAAACTATCAAAAGTAAACAGTCAAGTCACTGGTTTATAATTTTTTAAATCAAATTTATAATTTATTTTTGTTGCAGTATGTAATGATTAAATTGATTAATTTACTCTTTTCAACCTTTCTTTCAAAGATGTATATTTAGAAAGACAATTTTATTGAAGTATCTAAAAATTTAACTAGATGCAGATCTGAAAATAATTTTATTGAACCATTAAAGTAATTATGTAGAACGCTGTAATTGTGTAAATAAACGATAACGCTGCGAAAAGTTTTAACATTTTAGCAGCCAGCTTCAGCGTCCTATATTATTTTGATGATCTAACAAAATTATTTTTAGATATATGTATATATATGTATATCTAACTAAATTTTTAGATACTTTAGCAAAACTGTTTTTTTTTTCGTGTATGTGGTATAATATTTAAATAGTAGAAGTATATGTACGTTAATATCGTCAGTAGGTTCTATTTTATACAATATTATTATATATAAAGCAATTTAAATAGGAAGAAAGGATCTTTCAGTTAATTTTTCACGTACATTTTACAATGCATTCGATATTTGAAAGAAACTGTTGATGACAGTGTCGCGAGAGCGCGATATACTTGTATAACACATCTAACTCTCGTACTCTGGAATTAGTTCGATAAATTTCATGAAACTTCCCGTTCGTGTTACACATTCGAAACTATACATCCGCAGCACACATACGTCTTATGAAATGCGAACGACGTGCGACGGTGGCGGCAGGAAATTACCTGCTCGCGATTACGACGCGAGGAAACAAACGGACGCATGCACCACAGGGTGTGTGTCGCGTGATTGCAATCGCTCTTCAAACTCGGTGTATCCCGTGAATTACACACCCGCCCGATTGTCGCCGCGCAGTTAAATAAACTCATTAGTCACGTACGTTAATACCGACTGCTCCGACCGACGAATCATGGAGATTTTGCTCGTGAGAGATTAATTCGTCGATGTTGCTAGACGCGTATAAATCCGATATCATTATTACAAAGCACATGCGTTCTCTCTCGTTTCATAGAAATTATTTTGAACTGGTGGATAATCAAATGATAATTAATTTCGAAAAATTCAAACCGCGTAAGTCATTTTATTTATATTTTTGTTATGTAGTTATTTAGTTTTATAAATTGGTACAAAAAAAAATAAAAAATTGCGCGAAAAATGCATGTGTCACAATCAATGCAATTTAAAATTTGGAAAAAGTTTTTTGCATAATTTATCGGATAATAATTCACAATAAATATATTAATACACATAACAAACCACTTATAGTTTTGTTATGTTGATTTCGCTTTCGGCTTAAGTATATCGCGTACACAACCATGCTTTGTCACGCAACTGTGGTTAATTAAAAACGTTATTAAAATGGTGCCCATCTAATTAACGTCTGGGGCAATAATTGCAATTACTGAAGTGGAACGCAATCGCAATTTCCATTCGACTGCTTTCATTAAAACGAACGAGTGAGCACCCTCGTAGTTTCGAGTGCACTGCGTCGCATCGTCGAATCGTCCGATCACAATTTTCCATTGCGCGCTATTTCCCTCCCTATACCGTCAATCTTTTCTACAGTCGCTCACTGTACGTTTCCTCGACCGCGCATTTCTGTCGTGATGTTCGATCTTTCACAAAAATGGCACGCGACCGATAGCGAAAGAGAGAACGTCGGATGATACCGTCGGGTATATCGATCGCGAGATGAAAACCGCGTTTCTTTCGGTTACCGCGTCGCGTTCCGCGTACGCGGTTTTTCCGACATCTCATTGCCCGGTGATTGTCCGCGTAACCCGTTTTTCTCATCACCGTGGATGCCCCGAGCTCGCCTCCGCATTCGTCGAGTGCTCTATTTTCCCGACGGGTGATGGACAGACGATTTGTTTCAGTCAAGTCGGAACTGTCACTGATATCCGGCTGATTTTTCAGCTGTATCAGGTTACAGGCCTCAGTTACAACCACTTGAAAGCCCTTTATGTCTCTGTTCAGAGGCAATCGAGAATAATACCGTATTTTGCTCAAGAATACAGCGCGCAATTTTTAAGAAAAGGTTCGCTACAAGAAGAATTAAAGCCAATCTCTCTCCTATTTTAGAAATGAATAAAAATCCCTCTGAATACACAGTAAAAAATCGTGCATCCATATGTAGCATTTTTCTTGTGTTACCACATTTTGATTATTACTTCAATGTAAAATTAACATACAACTGATATGTTATTATTTTTGTGTGTTAATATTTTGATGTGTTAGATTCATGTCACCTTTCTAACTTAACATTTGCTTATGTTAATTAAAAATG
>NW_017300210.1:384711-391168 GCF_001594075.2 Trachymyrmex cornetzi | reverse complement strand
CATTATACGAACAAAAATGTTTTATTAACATTTTCTTACGAGTTACTGCAACTACTCTTCTGTGTACTCTACTTATTTTATATGTTAGTTTTAAATCACCCTTAAAGTCAAAATAAGAAATATAAATGTAAAGTATTGTGTCAATTATTTAACATTACTAATTCGTTAATAAATAACACAAGATGAGTTATTTTAACTTAAAATTTAGAGTGGATCTCCTGGGACATGTAAAAAATGTTAAAATTAACATTTTTTCTTTTTTACTGTATATGGCGCGCTGTCTGTGAACTGAATACGATTGTGTTAGGGAAATTGGCTTAAGCCTTTCAAAAGAGATTATTCTAGTTAGGGAAGACCCGCGATGATCACGTTGAAAATCTGTGACCGATAAAAGTGATGCAGTGTGGAGATCGATCCCTATTGTCGACCGATTATTTAGGTCAAGTAAACAGGAACTTTACGAAAGCTTTTTTTTTTAGCAAGACCATCGATTAGGTCAATCTTTGAAGAATGCCCGTGAAAGCCCGAATCGGTTTTTGATCTAAAATATTTTATGACGTAAATTGTATATTATAACATATACAGATATTTTTTATATAGTTTTATTTTATATAGAGAGAATCTGTTGACGTGGAAAAGAATATTTATTAAACGAGAATTTTTTTATTCTCTCTATTATTCTAGAAAAATCTACAGTAATAATTACACTGCGAATTTTCTGATAGATGCATCTCAATTGTAAAAACACGTAGTTTCTTGGAACTCTGTTTAAGTATACGTACGTTGGTATTTTTCTTTTCTTTAAAAGAATATTTCCGTTGTTCGTATCGGATTGTCGTTATCCCGTGTTTCAATATTGATTTTCATCCGGTCAGCCTTCAATTACACTGCTGTGCGCATATCGAGTTACATATTTTTGGATTTATCGAGAATATTTCTATTGCATTGATTTAAGACTAAGTTTATTTGCAGCAGCGGAAGGAATTTGCATTGAAATATTTTACCGTTGCACTTTACGTGACACGTACAAATATCTAATTAAATTTTTACTGTTTTTATCCTGATATTCAGCAATATTAGCATTATTTATGTAAAATAAATCTATTTAATATATGAATTAATTTTACATTCTATAAATAACTGACCTTCAATTGCTAAAATTAGCTCTCTATTATAGATGCCATCTGTTACTTCAATCGACTTTCGATTGCGGATTTTGATGAAATTAATTACGTGAACCGAGTAATGCTATACAAATGCATAGCATTAATCAATGCAACCGCCACGTAGGTGACATCAAATTACCGTAATCACGTGTGATTTTGGACACACTGTGACGAAATTGACGGTCATTGTCGATCTCATCAACCGTCCGCGATCACCACTTTTATTGTTGCCAGTTTCGATAATTGTGTTCGCATTTAGTGACATTGCATCGATATGTCTCATGTATAGGAGCTTCATTACTGATGTCAATGTATATATGTATGTATATAAATTGGCGGCAAAGCCGCTTTAAGCTACTCCTAATTACATGCAAGCTATAATCCAAACACACTCGATATATTTCTGCATCTGCACAATCACGTATGCCCGAAATTCGCATATATTAAACTGTTCTCGTCCATTATTCATCGCGGAAAAATTTAATTTTAATATCTCGAGACACTCGACATTAATTATTCACTACTTCAATAATGTTACGTCAATCATAATTCAACGAGACATAATTTTCACATTTTTAATCACTTTTTTCTTTGCAGTTCTTTGTTGCAACAGTATCACGGAAATTATGATAGAATTACAATTTACATCAGTCAACGACAAAACGTAAATGTCAGAACGCTTTTTACATTTTACACGGAAATAACGATTTTGCCGAAATATCTAAAAATTCAGCTAAATATTATACACATCTGAAAATAATTTCGTTGGACCATCAAAATAATTATGTAGGTAACTCAAACATAATGAGCAATGCTGCAAAAAATTTTCATATTCTAGCTTGAATGTTTTACATAATTATTTTGGTAGTTGAACAAAATTATTCTCTAACTAAATAAAAATTTATTAAGATATATATTTTTAACTTGGTGGAATACATGAAATTATAACTGTAGAATGATTCGTGAGTTTGTCTAACCGCAGCGGGGACAAGAGGTGTGTGAAGTCGGCACTCCTATGCGAAATGGTGGGACGGATATTAAAGATGATGCGGTATGCTAAATGGATGAATTACGTAAAAATGTAAAGTTGATGGGGCGGTGTACAGAGCGGCGAAATATCAGATTATACACACGTATGCGCGACAGTCGCTTGGTGTATGCTTGGCGTGGAACTCGATTTGTATGTATGAGACTTAACTTTTACGCGACCTCAAAGATAAACGGGAGAAAAACGCGAAGCTCTCGGACAAGCTCGGGACGGATCTATCCTATGAAACGTTCAATTTGACGCTGAAGAAAGGGCATTTGCGGGCTCGAACGTAGCTGCTTATAACCCTTGCGACACGTTCAATTTTCTCGGCACGGGTATAACATTTCTCAGCGCGATACGCGACAAGGTGCGCGTTTAAGGCGGCTGCCTTTTGTACGTAAACGAATATGACGTCTTTGATATCGCCGGCGAATGCGACAAGATGAAAACTGGCCACGTACGTACTTAACGTTTCGTACATCGTCAGAAAACTACATATGTGCCACTTTAGTTTCATAATTTCCGCTGCAACGTCGTTTCACTTAGGTGAACTTTGAAAAAGTCCAGAGGAATTATATCTCCGTGAATTTATGTACATATATATGGCAAATATATTATCATAAAAAGTACTCATATCTCGCGGTTAAAAAGAGCGGTACGCACTCTAGCGAGATTTTAAACTGTCTTTTTTCATTTCATTTTTGTAAAAACTTACACTTTTATGTGTATATTTATACAAAACGAATATACGTAAACTATTCGTAATTTTTGTTTTTAAGCACAACGGAATGTATATCTTCAACTTGATAGTGCAATATATATAGCGGGTTTTCAACCCCTTTATGAATATTTATACAAGTACAGATATGCAAATAATAAGATACCGAGTTTAATAAATACTACGATATTAAAAATCTCATTTTTTATGCTTTGTGTCAACTACACCGTACGAGTTACGAAGATGGATACCGGTAATTAAGGATCGCGAGAGGAAAGTAAAATAACAAAGCGGAAAAGCGTTCGATAGAACTTATCTATCGAACAAGTCGTTACGGGTCGTGTATTTCCTTTTTTTTTGCACGTCCAGCCAAGAGATCCTAGACGGAGGAGGAGGTTAACAGGATTACTCGACCGGAGAAGAATCGTACTCGAGGAAACGGAGAAACTACTCCGCGGTAGCAGATCCTTAAGGTGCGATACTTAGAGCTTAAGACGCCGGTACAATAGCAAGGACGATTACTTTCGTTTCCAAAGTTTCGCGCGACGAAACTTGCCATCGCATTGGCAATAATAAGAATTACTCGACGATAGGCGAAACAGAAACGTGCCGTTCGTTTTTCCGCGCTCGCTTTACGCCCAGATTACCGCATCTCTCTTATTGTTATGAGCGTACCATCTCATTGGGATTATTTACGAGCCCGGAGCAATTGCGCCGCGGCTAAGCATAATGGCCCGAATAAGCTCAAACGGCCGCAAACTACAATAAAAGCGCGGGATAAATGACGTCTCGCGTCTCTTTCTCTGTGAAATTTTTGCGCCCTTTCATTCACCTCGTCTGTTTGCTGAACAATTGGCATATCGTTGTGAAGTGCGTATAAATTTGAAGCAGTCTGTCAAATTTGCTAATTAATTATCGTCTCTTTAATTAACAATTAACACCGTGGTTTTTCTTGTTATAATGAATTTTTATATGTTTGTGTGTGTGTGTGAATGATTCGATATCGAAAATTTTTATTCTTCAATCTTGATAAATTGTTTATAATTAGATGATCGAATTAAGCAAAGAGTGCTATATATTAGCGTTTTTTAAAAACCTTTTTCAATTCAAGGTATATTAAAAGATGAACCAAATTTATCGAAGTTATTAGGTGCGTACATTTCAACATTTAACATAGAAAATTTTTCATCAGATACTGCCAACACGACATTCAGAAATAAAATAACAAAAAATAACCTAAATATGGGCTAATGAGAGTCAGCGCGAGCGAAGGTGCGCAATAAATCTTCACAAATAAAATATGTTACTTCGTGTGATGTGTTGATCTCATCTTTATTAAATTTCACGATCTACATCGGACGATCGTGAAATTTAATTTGGTTAAGAAATTTGCTGATGAAGATTCTAAAGAGAATAGAAACGTTCAAGATGTCAATATTTTAAATAAAGATGAGATCAACACATCACATGAAGCGACAAATTTTATTTGTGAAGATTTATTGCGCATCTTCGCTCGCGCTGACTCTCATTAGCTCACATTTAGGTTATTTTTTGTTATTTTTTGTTATTTTAAGAAGAGAGAGTCCTTGTTTAATACATTGATTAATTCAAAAATAAAAAATACTTTTTCTAAAGTTTTTATTTTTTATTTTTATTGTTTTGAAAGTGACTTTATTGCAATGATAAAATATTGCTTTGTTCAAAATGAGAGTAAATAAAATATAATTTAAATAATTTTCATAGTTTTTATGACATACTAGTCACACTCTTTATGACATACAATATGTTGTAATATTCGACCTGCTATGTAGTAATGGAATGATAAATTTTAAAAAATCAATTTAATCTAATTACAAGATGATACAAAGTAGCGAGAGAAATAGGATAGTTTAGATATGTCAGCTCTTTTTCTGTACGTGTTGCAAATTGATTGTCGATAAGCTCGTGAAACCTCCTATGGAGTTGCACAATTCAATTTGTACGACAAAGAGGATAGAAAACAAAAGAAACGGAAACAATTCTGGTCTTAAAGAAAGCTCGTTACAGTGTAGAAAAATAAGCTTCTTCGAACTTCAATCTAATTTCGTGCTCTTTTGGAGCCTTTAATGTTTTACGATGTATACCGAGTACGTGAAAACGTTATCAACGAAAAGCTATTACACACAGGATACAGTGATATCAGTGATATTACACGATATTACACGGACAATACGAGCCTCTCGAATTACTTCCACGTTCGATTCGACATATGCAATCTCGTCGACATCGATTGTGTGGAAAAAACATAATGCAGGCCGAGTGTAGCCAAACGAGAGACCGTGACCATGTTCAAGACACATTAATTGAACGATTAGTCTGAACTTGACATCTGGTTCGCTGTTATCCGGCCGGTCTAACGTCCGTGATAATTGCTTAACGAACGATGCATCTCAAGTGCGTTTGTACCCTGCACGCGGCAGCTTGCGCAACTAGTCATTATCACGCAAGGATAGCTTGTAAGCGGTAACCGATAATTAATACCTGGAACGTCGACGAAGGAAATGACATACGTCGGTCATTACGCTGTGAACATTCAATCTGCAAACTGATGTGGGTCATTTGATTTTATCAAAAAACGGTGTCCTTAATTTCAAGATTAATTATATCAAATCATTGATGGGATGTAAATGCGTACAAAAATCATAGAAGTTTTCAAGTAACAAATGTTATATAATCCATATTAAAATATTGATATATGCAAATTATGGTAAAGTGAAAAAGACGTACATATGGTATTTTTTTAAATCGAATTACTTTTCGGACACGTGCATTGGAAAAAATCTGGTTTCATTAATTGGAATTCTAGTTGAAAATGGACAAGTCAGAATTTTCTGGTTGAATCTATTACAATTCTAGTTAAGATAATCAAAATTCTGATTGATATATCCTCAGACTCTTTTAATTCATTTATTTTCAACCAGAAATATTTCTCATTGTGATATTTATGATCAAAATTTGTAATTATATATAAAAATAAATGTGTAAAAATAGAGCCTTATTGATCTAGCGATTTATAAATCACGCAATATAAGGGATCAATTGAGTTATTATTCGACGATCACGAATAATTCGTGACTGTTCATCATGATAACGAATGAGATTAATGACGGTTAGGATATCGGAATAATTCGCGATGATCGAGGGATCGCCGACCGAAATGAAATTATATGTCGACCATCGAGAAGAGCATTATCGAATTTCGATTCGGGTTGACTCCGGCCGTCCAATTTATCGTACGAGATGTCAATTAGGCAGCCGATAATTACCATCGAGGTGCATGCGCAGTTTCTCTGGAGTAGGTCAGATTAGAATAGGTGAGGAACGTAATTTACGACTTATCAAACGAAGTGGATGTACATCGGTACACGTATAGGGTAAAAGCAGGGATTATGGAATAGCTTTTTTTAAATTAACATTGCTCCTATATAAATGCATATGAAGACTTTAAATTTACACAGAACTCTTGAGGAATATGTTAGCTACAACATCCAATAAATGAAAGTC
>NW_017300210.1:353015-384548 GCF_001594075.2 Trachymyrmex cornetzi | reverse complement strand
AAATAGAAAACTGTTCAATTTTTATTGTACGATAACACAGAAAATATAATAGCATCATTACGAACGTTATTACGCATGGACAAATAAAAAATTGCAAATAAGCTGATAAATTGCAAATAAGCTGATATAGAATACATGCTGTAATCTAACCTAATCTAATCTGATCACGAATAAGTTGCTAATTTGCATGGAATCTATTCCATATTCTCAACTCTCGATGTATTCCACATTACCTGCATGTCGTCATATGACAAATAAAGTCTTTCCGTATAGCAATAAACAAGTTTGAAATAACAATTAATCTGCATAATATTGTTCACGCAACATTATTAAAAACGTCTGTGCAATATAAGCATTAAAAAAAACTTACCTTTAGTTTACGAGAACACTTTTTAGAAAAAGCTGCCGGATCTTCTGACGTAACGAAAATGAATAAATGTTAATTGTAGCAAAACGGTTGGTCGGACCGAGTTCATTGCTTGTTTGGTAACAGTTACAATAACTTTCAGCGATTGCCGCCAGATTGCAATGCTTTGTTTAAAAAATAAGCCACTATTCCATATTAGTAGCCTATGCCATAGTTCCTGATTTTACCCTATATAGTTGCTAGGAACTCGAATAGTTACACGTGTCATTCATACAAATGACAACTTGAAAACGGATTATCATAAAGTAAATTTATAGAGTACACACAAAGTTCTCATTTTAGAAATATCCGTTAAATAAACTGTAATTTTCATACTTAACTCGGTTTTCAAGCAGATCATTTGATTCGATTTTTATTCGTTTCTTACGATGTAACAAAGTGCTGAATATCATGTCTAATTAACATCGAGTGTTCCCATCCCAATTAATTTATTTTATTTAAAAATATACTAATGATTATTAGTTAAATATATTAATGTTTATTAGTTGTATTTATTTTAATCTACTTTGTCAGTTTTAGGTTTTCTAATTTTTTGTTATTTATTTTTCTTGATAACATACATTACGATTTCTTGATATATAAACAACAATATTATACAAATTTTATAACTTATAAAATAAAACTATAAATAAAATGTGATATTTTTATACGAATATTTTAAAATATCATATTAATATTTATAATATACTGTCATAGTATTCTGTGCAGTGTGATCTACCTGTACTGAGAGAAAAATGTCGAAGTATTGCGAAACAAATGTTACTTAAGAAATTTGATTGTGATGACGAAATATACATTTCTGTAAAATATATCTTGTTCTGTGAAATATATTTCATTTCTGTGAAATATATCTTATTAATTGCAAAAAAATAAAATTGATGGCTTATTTGCTAGGAATAAAATTTTATTTCGCCTGTATTTAAATAAATATTTATTTCAATGAAATAAATATATTTCTCACAAATATATTTTTAAGCATCTTTTTCTCAGTGTGTATGCAAGTGATTACATAAAACATTGTTGACATAGTATTTTATCTTTAATGAAGAATTGCTAAATATGAGCTTACAATGCAAATCTTTTATGTCAACACGAGTATTTTTCTATGAAAGAATGTGTGATGAGGGACAATAAATTTTGCTAGGTACGCGTAAACATTTCGACGAGCTTGTCCGCAAACTTTCTTCGTTCTCAATCTAGAAGCGTTTCCAGCTTTCGTGATTCGTAATGCCGGAAGTCCACGTGAAACTTCATTTATCGTAGACCAAGTCTCGGCCAAAGCGTTTGCGGGAATGAAGTTGCTTTAGTTTCCAACTTGTGACACGCAACTTCGGTTTTTCTTATCGTCCACTTTTCGCTCTACTCGACAAGCCTTTTAATGGAATAAGGAATAGAGCGAATCACATTGTGTCGTAGATTTTTCGTGTAAAGAACATATTCCGCTGCTGCATAGTTTTAACGTTTCGCGACTGCCATTTGTTACGGCAGCTGTTGCAAAATGTTACGGCAGAAACTTTAATGAAGTTTTAGCTTGCGCGCTAAATAATTGTCGAGTTCTTTTAACACACATTTCGGTGGTTTCCATGAACGAAAGAGGCAAACAAAAAAAGTGAAAAAATTGAAGTTCTGTCGATTAAACGGAAGTGCAAACGCGAGAAAACCTCGGTGAAAATAAAATCAGACCCGCTCGAACGTCCCCCGTCGGAATACTTCGTAACTTCATTGCGCATTTGCGGAAACGAAATTGCGTTTCGCCCGTTCGTAGCGAACAATTTCGAGTCTTCTCCCTCTTTTTTTCGGTCAACACGTCCACTGCCGTGCCGAGGCTTTAGGAATTGTCCGCGGATAATTAATTCTGTTCACTGTCTCGTAAATATTCCGGCCGGCTAACTCGCAAAATCTCTCGACGCGAGTAAACTTCGTTACACATTAATGGGGGGAGGGAGAGCGCATGCCGTTAGTTTGTTTTTTCGATGTGACCGTGAGAAATTTGCACTTTTCTGCAACCACACCTAGAACGGGCCGAAATTAAAGCGCATTGTTAGTGAGCGAATCTACATGAGATTGTCGAACATTTCGAAATAGATCAATATTTGTCACATCTCACTCTACAGAGAATCCATAAATATCCCAATCAGTCCTCTACATTTTTTTTCTTTATGGTATTTGTTGAACTTGCATTCACTTAGCATTAAACACCGACCAGCTGTGCGAGCGGCATAATTTTTCCGTCACGCTCGACGGAATTCGATGAATAAATCGTCGCGACGCTTATCCATTTTAAATGCTAGTTAATTTCAACTATATTCCTGTTCTCTCCCGTTCTTTTTAAAGAGCCTTTCGTTTTGACTCGACTAAGCAGAGAGAAAATACCGAAATATAATTGTGGTTGTATTTCAGTATTAATGATATCATTTTAATTCTGTGTTGGCATTTTCACAGTTTTGAATTTATTTCATTTTATACACACTTCATTATCAAGCATTGATTGTACTTCGTAGTAATTAAAAATTAATTTTTAATGACAAATAAAATCATTGTTTGAATTTACCGTTTAGTGATATTAGCGGCAAATTGCAATTATGAATTCATGTAAATGTTTGATCCGTAAATTGATGATTTCAATCAAGTCTTTAAATTAAACATTCATTGTGTGATCACAATTTGCAGTACTTGATGTGTTTTTAATATTTTATTTTAGTCTGAACAAACGTTCTTTCATCACAACCTTTTTTCGTTATCTCTTTCGATTTGTCTTTTTTGAATGTATTTCGTTTTTTATCAATCACGATTTTTTTATACCTAAAACTCTCTTGTTACTAGATTATGAAAAAAGTTCTGAATCATCGAAAAATAATGATTAATAATTATTTCTGAATAAATTTTTATGTAAAAATCATTTTTTGAAGAGCGATTCAAAAATTTGTCGACTATTCAATAAGATTTATTCTGGTCAGCACCTCGAAATTAAGATGATCTATAGTATAAGATTGAATTATGAATGTCATATTAATGATTATAAGCATATAATCATTTTTATAATTGTCATTTACAAATTTGTATAACAATTTAACATCTTTACTGAATTGTCAAAAAATTATGAATTATTCCTCAGAAAAACGGTTTTTACATACAAATTTATTCTAAAACGACAGTAATTAAATATTAAACAGTACGTTTTTTGGAGGATGATTCAGGATTTGTTTAACAATTCAATAAACGAGCGTTATATTAAGATATTAAATTATAATACAAATTTATAAATAACATTGTATAATCATAAAAAAATTATACGCCACATCGTTTTTGTTATTCACATAGTTGCTTTGCATAAATGTTTATATAAGCAATTTTGACATAGTTAAATTAATCTTCACGAACTGAACGATTTAGCAAGTCTTTTAGGAAGATTTGGCTTCTCTTGACATATTCCAATTAGCAATTATCTCGCGATAAATAACGGAATTTACTGAACATTATATTGCACTAACAGGATTTACTCACCGCACCACGCTCGGACCTCTCGTATTTCGTAAACTTTGCTTTCGGAGTTCTCCATTTAACTCAGCTGTATTAATAAGCCGATTCTCGACTTGAGGTATTTGGTAAGAGAGAAACTTTATTTATCACGCGGTACCAACTTCGCAAAATACTTACGAAAATGCAACCTTTTTGGACCACCCGTGTAATGACGAAGAGTAAACCGTTTTCATTTTTCCATCGCTGCCTCTTTTTAAGAGTATTTAATGAATTTAATGGAATAATTAAATACAGTTTGGGAAAATTGAAAATATCGGGGTATATTAATGGTTTTGCTTGCATACTTAATGAACTGTCGCAGTGATTCTCTTTAGAAGAAAAAACCGCTTTTAAATTAATATTTAACATTTAATGTTAATGCTTGATATTAAATATTAATATTTAAATAGAACCATATTTATGAATACAATACATATAATACCTATATATATACATATATATATATATATATATACATACCATTTTTTTATTTGAAAGTTACAAAGAAAATATTTTGTCAATGAAAAAGTTTTTGTCTCGAAAATCTGGTTCCGTTTCAGAGCCAATCATTTAAACATTTACAGCTTGGTCAATTAGTGAAAAGTTTTCTTTTCAGAGAAATCCGATTTGATCTTTCATGTGACACATTTTCATTACTACTCTTTGGAAAATGGAAGTAGATTGCGTTTACTGTACTCTTTTCACACGTGCGTTCATCATATTCCATGCTTCGAAAGGCACACGAGTTTTCAAAAACGACTATTGATCATTCTTGTGAATGTGATCGTATTTCCGTAGAACAAGCATACGCGTTTTCGTGCAGTAAAAACTCACAGCCATCGAACGCTTATCGTCGGATTTCAACAGATTTTTCAATTTCTCGACTGGAACGCGAACTTTGTTTAGGACGGTCTGGTCCCGTTTCACACTAATGAGAAACAGCACCTCACTGCTTCAATTTATTGTTTGACACAGATGAAGATACTATTTCACTCACGGCACATTTTGACGTTTGCGTTTCAATATTCATGAAAGTATTAGAGATGTGCGATCTCCGGAACTCTTCACCAAAAATCGATTTTTTTACAAAAAGATGATTTCGAAATAGCCTCTTCGGTATAAAAATAAAAGATTCTTTACAAACAGATCGGTTTTAATTAGCTCTTTTAGTTAGAAAATTTAATTTTTCTCAACATAGATTGGGTTTAAAATCACTATTAAAAAGATCTTTTGGAGATCGGGACATCTCTAGAAAGTATACGTACGTCGTTAGTGGACTGGTATCTCTTCTCTCTCTCTCTCTCTCTCTCTCTCTCTCTCTCTCTCTCTGCCTCCCCCTTTTCTCTCTTTCTCTTTTCCATCAGGGGAAAACTACTAGCTACGTGCTCAAGAGTGTATTCTGGCGACTTCCTGTTTTCTCACCCGATTCAATTACGTTAATCGATCGATTCTTCCGCAGTATAGATATGCTGAGACGTGACAGCGACACGAGGTCGCGATAGGCTCGCTATCAAGGGATTTTTCATTTTGCGTGACCTGTTTTTCTCGCTGCGCTCGAAGGTATATATACGAAGGAGTCCCTCTTCTCTCATCGACAATATTAAAACTCCTTTCAGCAGGGTTGGGGTGAATTCAAATTACACGTCCTCGCTGTAAAGCTCAAACGTACAATAATTATCTCGCGTTGGGCAACTGCGGGTACAAATAGTGCATTGCTGAACAGCAATATATAGTAGATTATAGGTATAGCCGTACGTGTCAGTGCATCGTAAACCATGGTATAGGACTAATCATGGCTCGTTTGTAACTAATTACTACGCTGTTTCTATTTCTGTCCTAACGTGAGTAAACACGCGTTAGCGTTTTGTGAGCATGAGAAACGATAATTGCGTACGAAGTTATATATTTTCACTGTCGGATCTCCTCTCATTTGGATTAATCGTTCGATTAATTCCATAATTAATCACATAATTTGAATGTGCGCCGCGCTTCACAATATCCTCTGGGAGAATATCAGGCGCGATCACATCCCATTTGGAATATTTGGATATATCAGCGTATCAATTATTTCGTCGTGCAGCGATATTTTATTGCCGATTGCGCGAAATCTGAGCGAATCCGACGGGATTTACGAACCACGAGGATGCGTGAGAGGGGATGGTGAAGAGGGCGGGTATGGATCAACGCATCTCTCCCAATCTCGGTAATTAATAATTTCAATTAGCTGGAGGTAGCCGCGCCCAATCCGTTGCAGGCCGCCGTCGTATTTCAAGCAGCAAGATCGAACGGCAGGGAACACCTGGATTTCAATTAACCGGATTGCTGTCGCGCACCGCCGATTTATTCTGCCGCCGCAGCCTCTTGCCTGCTCGCCGGTTCCGTTCTTCTTTTTCCCGATCGGCTTTCGATTGAGAATCGATAGACACGTCTGTCCTGCTAATGTAAATTCGGGAACGTGCGCTTTTTTATCGAAGCTCGGAAAAGCGACACGTTCCTTCCTCTCGCTGCTGCGCTTTTTTTTTCAATATATTTTAATTCTCGGTCCTTTCCCTTCTTTCGCAAGATCCATTTTGCGAGACAGTATCACGTTTTCGATGTCATTTTTTTTTTCGTTTTAAAAAGTGATATTTCCATTGTTTAGTAAAAATCTCCATTGTGACGTTCAATTTAAATTTGTAATATGAAATTACTTCCTCGACCTAGTAAACGCGCGAAATTGTAGTTTTGGTCTATTAGCGCGTGAGCTAAACTCGTTACTCGTTACTGACGACATTCGGTAAATTGATATTTAATCGTTAAAAGTTCTGCCATTTCACGTTTTTTGACCGTTACGAGGAAATAATAACGCGATCCACGTCGACGATAGATACGCGCGACGGTCGTGCGTTAAAAGCGAAATTTGATTGGATTCGTTAAGCGGCAATTTATATACGTTACTGCAAACGTGATTAATCGCACGGTACAAACGCGGCCAAAGTACCGCGGTTGAAACACGACAGTATAATATTAGCGTTAACACTTTTCTCGTCGCGAAAATTATTGCAGGGGTATTCGGGTTTGACGGCGCCACGCGGCTCGGATTTTATTCTCGGCGGAAGTCTTCGCGCTCGCATCTCGACAGCGGGGCGCTTCATTTCGAAGCTGCATGCTTTTGTGTCGGACATGCAGTTTAATTTCGTTGTCGTTGTTACCCGTCAGTGCTTTTGAACCGTGTCGGGTAAACCATTTTAGGAGGGCTTTGAATCTTATTCTGTCCGGAATAACCCGTGCGTCCCCCAAGTTCCGTCGCGCCAATCCTCCAGAAAATTTGCATAACGTTTTTCCATCGTAGTTGTCCGCGTTGCTGGCGAATATATTACATTCGCGAAAAATTCATTTCTGACGAATACAATATTAATAACGACACATGCGGGTTACAAAAACATTGCAAAACTAGCAAAAAAAAATAGTCTCTTTTGAACCTGGGATTTTTTTCATATTGTTTAAATAAAATAATATTCTTTTATTTCATACCCCATATGAATTCGTCAATTTTCCCGACTATATTTTTTTATATTACAATAACAAAGCGATAACGAAACAACGAATATCTCGTACAATATTGATTTGACAAGAGAACTCGCGTTATGATTTATGATACATAAAATTTGATTATGACACATAAAATTTGTATTCATAAAATTTGATCTTTTATAAATTAAGTGCGATAGAAGCTACTTTTCTCGCGCATATCTTTTCTATATGCAACGAGTAAAAGGGTAATATTTTGTAAGTAGAGAATAAACGGAGTAAAAGGGCCTGTAAATCCTCCTCCTCGATGTGCAAAGTCCCTACAGGACTCGATCCTTCTCCATCCTTTCCCGTTTATCCCTTCTTCATTTTCCCGTATCGTGACACCTCCCGATTTTTCGCATTTTACGAGGAGTTTAGCTTGAGATGACGAAAAGAAGTTTACTCTCGAAAGAAGTTAATCTAATGCGATATAACTTCGATTCATGATAAATCGTGATTTATCCTGGAGCTATAAGAGTCATGTGAGAATTCTGCCGTGAACTACATTAGCACTACTTTCTTCCTTTTCGCGTCATCGGCACAGATATTGCTCGATTAGCGATGAAAGTTCACAAGCGAACATATGCTACACGATTTGGAAAAGTTTACGTCATTTTCTCATAGAAAACTAAAAAATGAATTGAATTGTGTCTTTTTTGAATAATATTAATTACAATAACAATGAATTTGAACATTTGAAACTCGCACATTGTTACTTGCAATGTGGTAATGAATCGGAAAAATTATAATTAACCCCCTTACCGTACTAATATGGGTAACTAGTGACCGAGCGATTTCTGTTCGTTTAAGTTTCTTTGAGTCTTTCGGTAATTATAAATTATACTACATTTTATTATTTTCCAAAATAAAGAGTCAATATTTATTCTAGGAAGTTGAAAGTATGTTGGTGAATTTTTAGAGATTTTTTAAATTATTTTGAAGAGGTGAAAAAAAAACGAAGACATTCTAGTGATCCTCGATGGTATGGATGAGGCACCAAATTGTAGATGGTACGGTAAGGGTTAAAGCGGATATTATGTTTAAATATTATGATTGCGCTTATTGATATCACACTACATCGAGGTTTATGTATTAATTTTAATAAATATAAGATAATCGCACTGTTAACTGCGTTGATTGACTCCCACTGGCTTTTATTACGATTTCTTTTTATAAAAGGGATAGTTTTTGATTAGTCCGATATTTTCTGATAATTTACATTAGTTAGAGTAAAATAACACGTATCTTTTTTCTCACTCGCAGGATTTTGCCAGAACATGAGCGATACACTTTTATGTCTAGTCCCTGATTGGAGGATTTCTAATCAAGACTAAGATTTCTCAACTCTCCCACGCATTCAGTTAGATTAGGTAATAGACATGTTTCCATACATTCAATTATTCTGAAAGTTACTCGTGAATTCTCTCAACTATGTTCCACGTTCATTGAAGGCACTTGCGAAATACCATTATCTTCTCTCTGTACATAGCTTCGTTCTAAATAGGGACTTGGTTCGGTTGATTGTCAAATTTTTATTCTCGTTGGTTATTCGTTTCACTGAGTTTTACCGACGAAAAAAGGGAAAATAAAAATTTGCTACACAATAACGGTTCTTCCTCTCTTTTTCTCCTTCTCTTTTGCCGAGCATACCATTGGTAGTATTCGTAACGACTACCGGCGATGCAAAAGGAACGGCAACATAGGTTTTATTTCCCCGCGAGTTTCCTCTCTTTTGAATCCGCGATGTGACCAGACCGTAACGCCAATTACGCGGTCGGTTTCGTCGTCGAACGTCCGTGCACGGTCGCTGGGAAAAATACAACAGTTGTTGATAAACAGACCAGCACCCTGTCGTCGCTCATGCGAGAGATTTTCGCCGTTAGTGAGTTGAGTATTGAGTATAACAAACGCGAACGAATGGAGCCTACTAGCGGCTGGAAAACGACGCATGGAGTAAATATCGGCAATACCATTCATTGAGTTTTTATCAATAACTAGATATTTATCATGAATTGTCGGTTACCGAATCACGATAAAATTTTCGCAGCGAGCAAAAGATCTATCAAAAGATATATCTTTTTTTGTTGAGTTGACTGATGAATTGGATTTGCATGTGAATTGCTGTTGAATGTATAGGGGATGAATCTGTGATTGTGAAGTTGATGGAACTAGTACTGTATTTATTCTGTAATTTTTATTAGTTATGTTATTAATAGTCTTTTTTTTTAGAAAAGCAAATAAAAATTAATTCTGTTCACAGTTAATGCTGAAAAATATAAAAGAAAAATGCAGCAGCAAAATATATTGGGTGTAAATAAGTTTTCGCAATAAACTTTAGATAGTGCTAATAACAGTGTGCCTATATAAATTTTCGTGCCCAATTATTTTTCCATTAGTAAAATTGACCTACCTGCACTTTGAAAGCTATATAACAATTCGCAGTTAGACAAGTAACTATATTTTTAGTTTAATTGAAAATGAATACTGAAAAAAGTGCATATTCACCATTGTGTGTTTCACTATTTTTATTGCGGCAAAACCGCCACTGAATATCAGAATAATTTGTGAGACTTATAGAGATAGTATTGTTTCGGGAAAATACGTACCAAGATTAATAAAAGTTTTAAAAGTCGTGATTTCGATGTGAATTGTAAATCGCACTGCGAAGCATTCTTTCACCGCGGCATGCATATTCTAAGTAATTATTCTTATTCCTTTTTTTCTCGCGTCTGAAAATAAGAGAGATCCCTACGATTTTATATCCGCTAATGTGAAATATGTGGCCTCATAGTTAAGAATTAACTTTCTTTCCTATAAAAATTTTTAATCCCCCCCCCCCCTCTCTCTCTCTCTGCCGGACTTGACGAATCGAGAGGAAATCACGTGCGCATCACTGGTGGATCCTTTTTACCCGATGCAATCCATGAAATCCATTCGAAAATTATCCGGACTGACCTACGTACAAAGTTCAGATAACGAAATTCCAGCAAACTACGTGCCTTCGCGGTCCGTTTAACATTTCTGTCGGAAATCACTCGAACCTTGAATCACCATTCCGCGGAATTTTTGTTAACAAAAGGGCTTTTGCGTTTTTATCCTATTTGGATTTTTGAATATGTTATTTGCCACATAGACATCCAACATTTTTAATTATTCTGCATTAATTTCATGAAATCGTAAATGCGCCAGTAGTTGAGTATCGCTGTAGATAAGCTTATCCTATATAATTCTTTTTTATCAAATATTTTTCTCTTTGATATGACTTGCGTAATTACGTAATCTAACGCTTATCTCTATATTCGTAGCAAATGCCGAAAATACACTGATAACATGCGATAAAATACGAGTTAATTAAAGGGGAATTACAAATGGTGCGCTACATCAGTAATTCTGATGTGATCAATTGCAAATGTTTGTTGATCTATTTTCATGATATACAAATCGCCATTCGATTTGCATGCATTTTAAATGCAGGTATAATGTTGCGATTAGTTTCTCTTGAAATCATATGCTTCTGTTTATTGTTGTATATATTTATAGAAATATAGTTATTATAATGAATTTAAATCTATCCTTCGCATTTTATCGCTGTTAATTTCAACACTGATCGTGAATTTAATCGAAATTGGAATATATTGTCCAATGTAGCTGAGTTGTCGTTTGTTGTTTACGAAGTAAACAAATGTTAATTGAGGTGGTTGCATCTTTGACCATCTGTAAATATTGATGTCCACATCGTGCATTTCACAAGTGGTTCTTGATTCATAATTTCCGTATAAATATGCAAATGCAAATGTCATAATAACCCATAATTCCGAAAATCTTTACTAATAAATTCTTTTAGTCTCATATACGATTAATACATCATCGTTATTTACATTTTGTTATTCGGTCTATATATTATTTGGTTTATTCGTTTTACTAAAATGCAAATTCAGTCTATCAATAAGCGACTGAAACGACTGTAAAAAGCATATCTTAATCAGTCTTATGGTAATGACACGATAGCAGAAATGTATTTATATTTGAATACGATATTTTTGCATTTAGTTACATTCTATGTATTTTTATTATACTTCGTCGCATTCATTGGCCTTCATTTTCAGTGATTTGACAGTTATTCGAATAAAACGACAGATATAAATACATCTCGCTTGATATGTCTAATAATATTAATCAATTTATATGATAGAATCTTCGTTATTCATAATAAGATTCCATTATTCGTTGATTAATATTATCAGATACGATAATTCAAGCTGAAAATAAGTCAAATCGTAATTCTCGTGGAAATTCAATTCTGCTTAATACTTAATTGTACTAAGTTTTCGTAATTCGCATAAATTTCCAAGTGAACATATTTAGGAATCGCGCTAATAATTACGTATTTTCGCTCGATATTTCGAGAGAGTCGGCAAGTTCCACTCGTGTAATGTCATCCGAATTGAAATACAGTTGCATTTCTATGCGACTGCACGTAGACGTTCTTTAAGCGGGGTGCTCGTGAGTGTTGCGAATTTCCGGCGCGGTATTATTCTCACGCCGGAAACAGCAATTCTTTATCTCCTTATCGTGGCGCGAGCGTATCTCATTCTTCCCGGCTTAATCAAAATTCTCAAGACGTTGCTAAAACTGGCGCTTTAAATAGTCTCCTGCAGAATGGTGAAACGAAATGGATCTCTATTCTCCGTTTCGTAAATTTTGTAAAGTCGTTGGAGCGAATCGCCATTTTACTGTTTTAAACGCTGAACTGCCTGGCTTTACTGTGTAATCCTTTGATCATGCAATCCAGCAGAATTCTTGGCAGCGACTTTTGTTTTAGTCTTGAATTTCGAAATAAATCGTACTCTCTTCTTTATACTTAATTATTTTTATAATAGAGGAGACCGGGGCCGATTGTCACAGTTTTTGATTATTGATTTTTAGAAAAAAGTGGATGCCTGATTTTGAAATATTATATACGTTACAATATACCTACATCCTTTAGGTATTAAAAAAAAATGTGAATTAAAAATGTGAATTAAAAAAACTCGTAAATTCATCATATCATAAAAATAAGTTATTTAATTTTAAATGAAGCTGCGAAAATATGACAATTAACCCCGTGTTCTGGGTTGATTGTCACACGTTTTAGGATTGGCAGTAGCATATTTGTTATGGACAACACATATAAAAAACACAATTTTTATTTTAATATTAGTTCTATATTTTGAGAAATAATAGTAATTATAGTATTAATACAAATAAAATAGTTATTTTTTTAATCATAAAATACGTAATTTGTTTTTGTACCATAGTTTCTATATGAAAAGTGAAAAAACATATATCTATATGAAATATAATATATTTGTAAGTATATTCTCTGAAAATGTGTCCTCTAAAGTTATTAAAATTAATTGTCACCTAACCTCGTCTCATTTTGGTCAATCTACCCCACATAGCCATTTTTAATAAAAGAGATTATATTCACAAACTTAGTCAGAATAATGATTACTTAATTGTAACAAATATCTTCTAAGATATGTTATTTTCTATAAATACAGGGATATTACGATTAATAATGCCAAAGACTTGTCAGACAACATAGGTAATTATAAAAATTTACTCACCGACTTCATTTTCTCAAAAATCGCTATAAATAATATATACAATGCTTGTGGTGTAAACCATTTTACACAACAAATTAATATTATATCAGCTATCTACAGTCAAAAAAAGAGATTTTTCTGCCGTGTCTTGTTTGAGTTATAAGCATTTTGACAATCAACCCCGTACGACAACCAGCCCCGGTCTCCCCTATTGATCGTGAGTCAATTCATAAAAATAATTTACATAGTAATTTCATTTTCTCTAATAATATTTTCTAAGAAATAACTGAATATTGTTGGTATTATTAAATATATATTAAATATTGAGTCAAACAGTCAGGTGTGAATAGCTGAAATCAAGAGATTACAAAAAGGAAGAACTTTATAGTTTGAAGGACGCGCGCACGCGGGCGCGGCGTTAATTATATCCGAAATGAAAATTAGTTTTCCCAAAACTCATTAATTATTCGTCATGCAGATGCATTCGCTGCTTGTATAGCGATCTGCCAGACTACATAAACACACGCGTGAGCTTTATGTGCGCTCACGTAGGCGAGAATTCATCGTCTATATACAAATGCAATATGGCTTTTGCAATGTGCATATTCCCATCCTTCTCCCGCTCTTCCAACCTGTTCCATCGTATATACGTCGGTTGAGCTATGTATCTCGTTTGCCTATGTGTTACGTGTCGAAATGTACGCATGACTCCGAAGGGGTCGTAAACTTCACCCTAATATTACAAGTCCGCCTTACTTCGCGTGACACGTGTCTGTACCCGCCACGGATGTTTCACAGTCGATAAATCATCCTGACATGACTCCCTCATAATTTCTACTGGTGTACATGAATTCTCTGTTTTCCTCTCGAACCGCAGCTCGCATCGCCGTAAGAACGAGATAATCCTTTCGGAATTACGCCAGTATAGGTGGTTGCTCCTTTTGTACGATTTCCTCTACGGATGAAAAATAAATGTTATAGCGAACACTTTTTCTCTGAAAAATTCAATAACTTACTTAACGCATGTATTTGGACGTTACAAATCTTATAATGCTTATTGTTATTTTCTATGTTTTTTGTACGCATTGCGCGATACTCCACACTCAGAAATGAGCTCTCCAGTAGGTTTGATATTCTCGTGTCGGTATAAATCAATAATATATAGTTGCCTCTTTATCTGTCTTTCTCTCTCTCCCTTTCAAATCCTTCAATCAAAACGTACGTTGTTCGTGCAATTGAGTTTACTATATATGCACTTCATTAGTTAGCACCATCAATGTCTCATTACAGACAGCTTTTAAACATGGTATATGTAGTTTCCTGCAGCTAGATCTGGCCTATTTTTTACTGCAAATGCGAATATATTTAATTTAATTTAATAAAAAATATATATATGAATGTCCCAATTTCTTTTCACAGTCCTTATCGCTGCATCTTCTTGAAGTGCACTCTTCTGTACGAGAATACTCGATAGAAGTGAAAACTTTTCATATTTCGCTGAAAGGAGCTTTTATTACTTGACGAGCCTCTCTCATGCGACAAGAAATTCCTGTTTGTCGAACGGATTAACGAGGTCTTCAATGAGATTCCTCCAGTCCGATACTCAATTGTTCTTAGATGATAACGTAATTCTCGGGTTTTGATAGCGTGATTATCTCGTCTGACATAAATTAAACGTCGGAGCGCCATTATTACGAGAAAAATGAGTTCTTGGTATCATCCATTAATCTCTTGATCATTGACGTAAAATAGTTCCCGAACTTTCCTCGTGAATTTTGCATTTATGATCTGCATATTATGATCACATAAATATAGTCGACGTCATTTTTATACATTCTGCAGGAGGTAAGTTGAATCATAAAATCTCATCAATGTGTGCAGGAATAATTCGATAGAAATTTTCGAAATTTCCGTCCTCTTTTTCGAGCCAGAATTATATAGGAAACCGCATGGAGCTTGCGCCACGTATACACCAGTAATTAATAACAGGAATGTTCTTTGTGCCCTAATGTGCTTGTTATTTGCATACAGTACGTCATAAACAGGATTTACTAGATCAAACTACTTTATTAATAACTCATAATAACCGGCTGTCATGTGCTTGTGGCTATTACGCGGCAGTGTGCCACTGCCATGTGTTGTGCGATTAATGAACAGAATAGTTAATAGAGTAGTCCTATCTCTTTCTCTCTTTCCGGTGATTAACGCCATTATTACGTTACTTGTGCAGGTACCTTCAAAGATTAATACATGGTCATCGACATAGTAATCCGTGACATTCCACCTGCCACCGACATTTACGTGGGGCTTTTGTGTTTGCAAGAGATTCACGTAATTATTCAAATGCATTTTATAACGCAATATACATACAATTTTTTTTTTTAATTTAGAATAAAAATTTAACGTGTCAAAATGTTACCGATATTTATATGAGGTTTTTGTGTTTGCAACGAAAAAGAGAGATTCGACATATTTAACTACTCAAATACATTCCAATGAAATACATAGTCTTCTTTCATTTAGAATGAAAATTTAACGCGTCCAAAATATTTTTATTATCAGTTATTGTGATGGGTGATATATATGATTGAGTAGACTCGCCAAAATTGAACGCAAAAGAGTAATCACAATGAAATAGGTTTCCAAACATTTGTTCGTCTATCTAAAAACATGACAGATGTTACTTTCTACAGATTGTTTTTATGTGTTGTGCCATATGCGTCGTAAAACATCGCGCGAATCGAGGCGACTATAACAGTATTCATGAGAACTATTGTAGTCGAGCTAGACTGCTATTTGTATAAGATGAGTATCACGATACCCTGATGACCCATAGAACAACCTTTTTATAGTATAATAGACGCTATAAATAACTCGAAATAACCCAACCCTTGAAATCTTGATACCTTTTTGGCTGAATATACGACTGCACGAAGAGCAATATTAGTTTCAGTATTAGTTTTTCTCGACATGTGCTTCCCTCGCGTGTTAATTTATTAATTTAATAGTACATAATACGAACACACTTGCTAGATATGAATATTTAAAAAACTTACGATTAAACGATAACCGTAATTTAACGAAAACCGTAAGATAAGATAAAAGCGGAATAAAAACAGACTCTGAATTTTTTCCAGATTTTTTTGACGCTGTCATTTAACATATTTTAGATTCGTACCAGTCTCTATCTGGAACGAAATAACGAAATTCGTGGTTCTTAGATGAAAGAATAAACGCACACAATTATGTAACTTGTTTCTTCTTTTTCTTATTTCTTTGATTGACAACTTGCCGACCTCACGAAAGCAAAACGGCTAGTAAAATATTCCTTCAACCTTAAAATAATTGCAGAGAAGTAAAAATACGAAGCTGAAAATAATTTCGAGATTAAGGTCAAATTCACATTCAGCAGGCTTCGTTCAGAAAATTTCCAAAAATTATACAGATTATGCAACACCTGTACCGACCAACTACATCAATTCCGGTCGAGTTGTCAATTTAATTTTTATATGTCTCGTCTGATTAATTCCATGAGCCATGAAAACAACATCGGACTCTGATGCAAACTTTTAACGAGCTTGCTCCGTCTGTCGCGGTATACTAATGCACCATAAAATTGTTCGCAGACCAATTATGCTAAAAGGATCGTGCTGAAAGGTCTCGATGAAAAATCGTCAAGCGTTTTCCTCTCAAGCCTACATATTGACTGGACACATTGTCGAAAGTTCTAATAAAATCAAAGTCTGATATTGTAATAAATATCGAACGTTTCACGAGTCCGACAGAATGAAAATGCATGTCTGTCTGTGCATTTCAGATGATGGAAGAAAACACGTTATAAAAGGAATTAAAATCCTACGAGGTAAAAAATAAAAAAAAAAAGAGAACGTGCGCTTCTCTTAACGGATTAAATGAACTTTGTCAGTTGTTAAATTAAGTTCACCGGTGCAACGTCGACACAACGAGAATACACCCGTCAGATACACTCGGGGTTTTACTGGGGGGGTCGTCGGCATGGTTGCGTACGGGATACGCACCGTTCACGCGCCGGTGCGTAATTGCTAGAGCTGATTAGAACGGGATAATTAATATCCGGCCGAAACCTGCTCGACGCGCGCACATTAATCTCGCAAAACGTTACACGCCTGCTTTCGTGCGGGACCGAGACACGATCAGCAGCAGCAGCAGTAACAGTGGCAGAGTGCAACGCAACACATTTACACGCACGAACGCATGCACGCGACTAGATCCGCTCGCATTAAGCAGTGGAAATTCGTCAGGTCCCCCATTAGCATAATTCATGAGATCTGAGCCTATCCGAGCGCAAATTTGCGCCCTCGGCGTCAAGACTAGAGAGGGCAATGTTGCCTTATCGGCCTGCGACCTTCCACCTTCCAGCTCCATCTCTGATGCCTTTCGACGGATTATGCAAATACGCGGCCGATCCTCTTACTGTCTCCCAAAATAACTTACGCTCGTATAAAATCGATTATCGTTCCATCCGTTCGTCGATGATGTTGCTTTGTAATCCACTGCCGTCAGCAGAGTAGCAATCCAAGTCTTAAAGTATAAGCCGATCTTCAGATGAGTGTCACCATGATTTGTAAGGAAGAAGGTACTTAACTATTGAGATCCCGGATGTAAGAAAAATGTTGATAACTGTTTAATTTTTTGCGCGCAATCAGTTTGGAATAATAATAATAATAATACTCTTGTGGTATCTTGAGTCGAATAATTTTTTAAATTAAATTGTCAAAACATTATGCAATGTCTTTAGCGATTTTTAGGAAAAAATAAAATCCTTGCTACATTTTATCTCGATATCACACGGAATTCGATCGTCCAGCAATGTTATCAATAAAATAGCCGCGAAGTAGCTCAGACTGTATTTCAGCAAGAGTAACGCTTTTTTGGCTCTCGTCCCTGCGACTAGTCTGTAGTTTTGCACTGCGATCGTAACTTCGAATTAGCGAGTAACAGAGAGAAACGACGAGCAGTATTGAAGGTAAACGCGTTCAAGGTGGTGCAGATGTTGCAGCAGTGTCGCGAAAAACGTGTTTAAAAACGTATCAAGCAAAAATTCGCGAAATGCATACCGATATTGCAGAACAGAATTTTACAAATGAATATTTTTCATAATTTGATTATCTTCAATTTTTTTTCTTTTAATTTATAAGTTAATTTATATGATCAACGCGATGCTATAAATGCTTTAAAGCTTTGATTGTCAGTTCGTAAATTTTTTTCTTCTAATCGGTCAATCTAATGCTTCAAAGTATTTGTAATAAAACTTTGATCATACCTTATATTGTCAGATCATGAATTAATCAATAGGAATGTAATTTGGCTGTTTCCGATGCGACATACGTGATTTTAGTCGACGACAATTGAGAAGAGAAATGAACATCTCTCTCTCTCTCTCTCTCTCTCTCTCTCTCTCTCTCTCTATAAGGAGGAGCAAGCTGGTAACGTATTGAAACTCTTGATTTATTATGATTGGTTTTTAAGAAAACTTTCTTAACAAGCAGGAAACTTTAGATAATTAAAATAACGATACGTGCATGATTAATGACTCTTATCTCGAAATGAAGTATACCGAAGTATAAACGAAACTTCTTCTAAATGAAGGGTGATATTAAAAAAGAAACGTGAGGGTCCGACATTATTAGCTTGTGTCTTTCGTTTTCTAGCACGTGCGCCGGCGTGTACAATGTTTATCAGCAAAAATGTCACATTATCTTCCATGCGATCACACGAAAGTGCCGTAACGATCGACACAGCAGTTACCAACGACTCACCGTTGGCCTGTCGTAATGCTCGTCGTGTGTCGGCGTGATACATTACGCGAAAGACAATGCCGGTTATCTAGCAACATTTTCTCGTTCGCCGCGCTTTACGAGCTATAAAAATGCACGACAGGTCGATCGTGACTCATTCTCTTGTCTCTCTGTCTCTACTGCGTATCTCACCTTAAATATTTTATCTCATCGTAATCTTCCGATTGTTTCTACGTGAGGGAATTCCGTACAAGTGACTGATTATTTTTGCAAATGGAATAATATAATAAGAAATATTTCTTTTTCTTTCGACATAGGATGTTGACAGATATTGTTGAGTGACTTGGAAGCTGCAAAAAAATAGAAATACACGAAATAGAACCGGTCCAATATTTTTCATAAATTTTTTTTATAAATGCGTAATAATTTTAACATTCTGATCATCTGTGTAATTTTTTCCAATTTGATTTATATTGTTATTGATTGAATTATTATAATTTATTATAATTTTTATTTTCATGATAAGGTACAAAAAATCGTCGTATAATCGATGGTATTTTTGACGCACAAGCACTTTTGTAATGTAAATGTAAATGAATGCAATTGTCTGCAAGCACAAGGCGGTCTCTACTACTAGCACCGGTAAGGCGGCAAACAAATTTCATTAATTACGCTGGAAATGGCGAATGCTCCGGGCGAGATGGTGCGAAGGGCTACACAGCATGTTATACAGCATCGTCGACTTATGTCGGCTCTTTCAGCACGATAGGTGTCTTCCTTGAGAACGTTAAATGTTGCGACGTCGTCCAAAATTCAAAATGGAGAACTGCAAATCCCGGATGACGCTTATCCATTACTCTACGCAAATTGCTGCTTGCGATCTGTCTCCCTGACGACTCTCGGAATCGCGCCTAAATTACCAGATAATTAAGGACAGCGGTGAGAGTAATCTGTTTTACGCAAGTGCGAGCAATTGATGCGTCGCGACGAGGATACGTGAATTGGGAGTTTGATGAGCCGTGAAACTGAGGAGACGTGATATATGAGAACTGGAATAAATATAGTAGATACGACAAAAACAAATTCCAATGGAATCTTACGTGAAGTGATGGAGCTATGGATATTTAATTTAAAACCACTTTTTGACTTTACGCACGTTAATCTGTCGTTTAACAATCGATATTGTTTAAAAGGAATTGCAAATTAATTCCACGCGTATCAATATATATATATATATATACACATATATCCATACACAGTAAAAAAGAAAATGTTAATTTTAACATTTTTACATGTCCCAGGAGATCCACTCTAAATTTTAAGGTAAAGTAACTCATTCGTCTTGTGTTATTTATTAACGAACTAGTAATGTTAAATAATTGACACAATACTTTACATTTATATTTGTTATTTTGACTTTAAGGTGATTTAAAACTAACATATAAAATAAGTAGAGTACATAGAAGAGTAGTTGCAGTAACTCGTAAGAAAATGTTAATAAAACATTTTTGTTCGTATAATGTGAATGAAAAAATTCTTAGATGTCAAATTGATTTTGAGATATATAGATTAATTGAAACAATTGTGTTAAAAACACTCAAAATAATATTCCATTTTTAATTGACATATGCAATTGTTAAGTTAGAAAGGTGACATGAATCTAACACATCAAAATGTTATAAAAATAATAACATATCAGTTGTATGTTTATTTTACATTGAAGTAATAATCAAAATGTGGTAACACAAGAAAAATTCTATATATGGATGCACGATTTTTTACTGTGTTTATTGAACAACCTCGAAACCTACAATAAAATCTTATACGATTCGAGTATAATGTTATACGCTTCTTGCGATTTTTCCTTAAACGTATTACAGTTTGCATTAAAAATGTTGCGTTATTTGAATAGTTCTAGATGTGAGATCTAAGTATGATAGTCTAGTAAATCAATCTAGATGCCGGATTTTCGATAAAATAGCTAGGAGAAGAAGAATATAGATTCCTACAGAAATTTGAATACGATAGCACTCCAAGTAGCAGAATCACTTCGCTTGTTTTAATCTGGACTCTTCACGTTGGAGTAAATCGGATAGGAATGTTAATGGTTCCACGGCATCGTCTTTTGTGGCGTGGTGACGTGAAGGAGGTGCCTTTTCCATATTCCTTTGGAAGTTGCCGGAGCGAGCTCGGCTTCTCAAGGAATCTCTGATAAAAGCATATCCTTGCCAAGTCTAGAAAGATACGCTTAAAGGCTGCCGCGGTATGGAAATGCGGAAATCGATTTATACCGAGTAAAGAAGGTCGAAATCGTTAGGTGCAGTTGGGAAAGCGCCTCGGATGTCCTCGATCTCGTGAGATCACCTCATAGAAGGTATCCCTGAATGGTTCGTCGAGTGAATCGGATCGTTTCATAGAATTTGTTCGTTAAAAGCGCCCGAGTGCGATACGAATCCATTGGTCCGCCGTTCAATTTCAGACTATCGATTCCATAATCAAACCTCTTACGTTATCAAGCTTCTAGAAAGACAGCCTCAAGAAGACTTTTATTCGGACAAATATGCAAATGTCGCTAGGAAGTTTATCTAAAATTTCATATTTCAAGAAAAGGTAGAATATACCATCCTGTCACAATCAATCCTGAGATATATTTCTTCACTAATGTAATGAAATATTTTCTCTAAATTAACTTTTCTATGAAGATTGAACGCGTGAAGGGTGAAATACGAGTAAAGTCGACATAAGTCAAAAGTGAAATAAGTTTATTCGGTCTCTATTGCAAGTAATTAGAATAATAGTTTATCAAGACATGATTCTTTATTTATTTATACATATATTCTCACATATACGTTTTTGTACAGTTACGCTAAACGACACAATCATGAAAATCGAAGAACTGTACAACTTGGTTATCTTATAAAATACAAACAGATGTTATAGAGTAAGACTTTTTAACGTACGATCGACGATTTAAGAGAAGATTTTTAATTCGCTCGTTTGAAAAGTCATGATGGTGTCTCACTAAATTATCAACTATAAAATTGTGCACGCAAACGTAACTGTCTGCAATAAATATTGCGAATAACGGCCGTGGAGTAAAATCGAAGGGATTGAAAGGCTGAGAACGTGTGGGAATGGGTGGGTTCATGAAACTGGTATCGGAAAAGCGTCAAAATACGGGTGCTCGATACAGTTTTACCAGGAAGCACTATGATATAAAACGCAGTTGTTCCGTACTTTGCTCGCGTAGATGTAAAAATATTTCTCTTACGCAACGTTCTACTCTTTTAGAAGAGCTTTGAAAAAACGATTCTTCTGCTGCTTGTTATTTTTTAACTTTTCGAATCTATGCAATTTTCCAGATTAGTAATTGAAAGATTCTTCTTTTTACAGATTAATAATTTGATCTGTAAATTGATGATTTTTATTTACACAGAAAATAATTCTGTGTAAATAAAAATGGTTTTGTATCTTCATAATCTCTATTATATATTTTTATTTAGATATGTGATTATTCTAATTTTTTTTCTATTATATTTGGATCGAATTGGCAGTAATTTCTTATCTCTCGAAAAAATTTTCCTTATGCATTTTACGAAAGTTAAAAATTGTTAAGCAAAAAAATTATTTGCTCATTACATTTTGTGTTCGCATCGCTTTGAAGCAAGGCAGTAGATATTTATATCATCAAATAAGCAAGATAGCATAGGAATGATTAAAGAAATTGAAAAAGCACGCTAAGGAGGAACCATTTCTTTGCTGATAGTTTCGTAAATTTGCGTTATGGAAAATTTTTCGAGAGATGAAAAGCTTGCAGCCACCAACTTGATCGGTCCGAAAAGAGGGAAAGGCTGCAAATAGAAGAGTCGCGTCTCAACATGAGGATGTGTAATAAAAGTGCAGCGGCGCGTCAACGATCGTGAAAGCGCCGTATCGTTTTAAGATGTAGCGCGAGCAAAGTTGTGGGAGTTTAGTGGAATTCTTTCGGCCTTTGTGTCCGCGTTTCGCGTTTATTGCACTCGCCCAGCCGCGACATATAATAACTGACACAAAAGACTCTCGTCTGCTCGAAACATTTTTATAACCACGACCGAGCTGTCGTTTTACGTACATTCCGTCTCAGACGGCAAATATGTGAATAGTATAACTTGTGTCGTCATAATATCATATACATAATTTAATACGCGCTGTTTCCTTTAAAACTAATACAATATCTCAATTTTTATAACATTTAAATAATCTCTCTACACTGAAAAAAAAATGGTTACGATTACCATAATTTAACTATAATTTAGTCATTTTTTAAAGATGACTTTATATTTATAAATAACTTTATATTCTGGATAACTTTATATTTTAATCATGCAAATGTATTCAATTGTGCTGTTAATAATAGTTATATATACGAGTATTGATTGAAAAATCTTTAGTTTTTTTATCACATTTTTTAGTTGCTGTTACCATATAAATAGTAAGTGAATTAAAAAAAATAGTTACATTCAATATAATTGCGATTACATTTAGGGTAAACTCATCACTCGTATATAGGGTAAACTCGGGTATGATGGCCATAGTTTTTTAAAATGCAAAAAACATATTTATTCTTATTACTTTTTATCAATATTTGGGATATTAATTTCACTGAAGCTTAAATTAACAAATACTATCGAAATTAAAGAGAAAATACTTAACAGAACTTTAATTTTATCAAAATATTACAAAGTATGCATTGGCCATCTTATCTGATTTTTAGGGAAAAGATATGGCCATAATATTAAGAAAGATAGCCATAGTATTTATAAATAAATAGTGAAAATAAAAGTATTAATTATAGGTCACATTGCAATTTACGTACCTTTATTGTGTATGTAATGTTGATTATGGCAGCTTAATTGTAATTTATTAGACATTATAACAGTTTTTAGCAGACACGTGCAAAACTTTGCAGATAGTATCGAAAGAAAAAATAGATAATATTTATAATATTGTTATTTTGAACAGTGTACTCATATGAACCACTGTAAATATTGATTATCTTTAAGAATGACTATAAAAATGCACTATTTAATTATTGAAGAAATTATGGCCTATGCCTATCTTTTCCGTATGGCCATAATACCCTAGTTTACCCTACTGAATAGAAATATATTTGATTTATCTTTTATATCTTACTACATTAATATGTGAAATTATCCTAATTTACGGTACAATTTTTTCATATTCGAGGGAACTATATGATTATTACTAATATTATAGTAATAATAACCATAAAAATGGAGCTCCTGACCACAATTATTTTACTGTACAATTATAATCATAAATACTATATAATCACTTTTCTCATAGTGTATCATATTTTGCTTCTAAAGGTGCATTTGAAGAGACATTATTAGCGTTTTATATCTAATGAACTACGAAAACAGAATTATTTGTGGCATTCTATTCATCATTTATTAGGTATAAATCATAGATAGAATTACACAAAATAGTGCAATGAACGCAACTTGAAAAAGAAATGTCTCTGTCTTTCAAAAGTTATTTTTAACCATTTGCCACGAAAATTATCATCTACTCTTATCAAATGAAACGAAACAAGGATATCGAGAATCAAGCCAATTACGACGTATTCTTGGAAAAGTTCGTTCTAACGAGATAAACGCGCTATACTTGCTTTTCATTAATTAGAGACATTATGGGACGACGCGAAGAGAAAGGCTCCATTTCCGAGGAAGAAACTTTTCGCCGGTACTTTTTTCCGCTCCGTTTTTGCACCTAGTCGGCGGCATAAATTCGAGCGTACGGGTACTTAAGGAACTTTTCGGGAGATGAAATATCGCTTGCCGTCCCGTCCCGGTTTACTCACTCGTGCGGAAACTCGCGAGTGTGACGTCGATATGTGAGAGACCGCATGGGATGGAGTGAAAGAAAAAAAGAAAAAGGGAACGAAATACAAGCGCGAAGTAGGAAATGAAAAAATTTTTTTTACCTCATGTGCTACTTCTATACATCGTGGAAATTGGTCGATTTATGTGTCCCTTACATGATACACAGTAAAAAAATTTATGTATTTGCGTTGGAAACGGTCCATTCACGTTCTTGTTAACAGTTTGTGTTGAATTTTTTAACATATTCAAGTGTTAATTTAACCTAACGTGTTTATGCTATTTAAAGATTTTTTGTGAAATTGATATTCAATGTTTTTTAGTGTCAAAATGACACAATTTATGAGTAAGTGAACAAGTAACATAAAAATAATGTGTTTTAAAATGTAAATTCTAATTGTAAAACAAATGAATAAAATCCGTGTTAATTTAACATATCATAAATGTTAACTTTCTGATAAAAAAATATGCTTTCACAGTTTGTTTACAATCTTTCTTTGTGTTTATTCTCTTGCATAATATTTGTGTTACCTACTAACACAACTAACACATTTGCCTTGTGTAAAATTAACTCAAAAATTTGAGTGGACCGTTTGGGACATGCGATTTATGTTAAATTCAACACATTTTTTCCAACTGTGTACACATTGTGTCACTTTTCTCGAAACACATAATAAATTTGCTGAATTTTTAAATCCCAATTACGCGTTTTAATCAGTTGATTAAAGTTGTTCTTTCGGTACTAGCTTTTCGGGCTACAGCAAACACTCCGCGAATTGCGGACTTTGCGTATTTGCGCGTAACGATATTATCGTCGCGGAAATGGAATGCGTACGCTGACCATGTTCAGCAAATAAAAGGATAATCCCGGATGACGTAGTAAGTAATAACACCGGCTCGCAGTATCCGTTCATTTGTCTGCACCCCTAGGGCCGAACAAAGTTTGTCCAACGAAGGAACTTCAATAATACTCCGTTTATTCTAGATATTTGTTACGGTTACTCCTTGATCAGACGAATATCCGAATTAATTGCCCTCGTGAGTCAGCGAATTTGCGGATGTTTGGTGGATGGAAACTCGCACATTATGAAAATTCAGTGTATCGAATATATTTGTCGTTTCTACATTGTCGCTCTATGTAACAACTATCCCGCATAACAAACTGCAACGAAAATTACGAGTTGCGCCATAATTAGTATTCCCGAGCGTGCATAAAACCGGGGCGAAGTTTAATTAATCGGTAATTTTGTTGTTGCGTGAAAATCGTGAATTTAGTTTGGCGAATACAAAAGAGACAGTGCGAAGCGTTTTAACTGTTTCTATCTGCCATTGAGCTACTTGCTATATATTTTTTGCAATTATTTCTTACAATTGTTATAATCTCGCATAAATATCGCTGTTGACAAAAAAATAGCTGGTTCGTAATTGTTTTTAATTACTTTAATTTATATAAGATATATTTCCTGAAATTTTTTATTACTTTTATTGCAGTATATAAATGTCTACATCAATCAATTTATTTTAGCCTTCTTTATCTCTTTTTTGAATTAGATACGTGTATACAGTATTAAAAAAACAAAGAAATTAACTTTTGACAGTTCTACCTAACTCTTTAACCTGATAGCTATAAATTTTCTTCTAAGATCTGCCGTTCGCATTTTCATCCTCTTGCACGATCTAAATTTTTTTCTCACAGAAAAAATTTGGTGAAGTCGTTCACGCTTTTGCTATCTCACAGCAAAAGAAAAGACTCCCAGTTGAAAAATCTGAACGACTGCATCGACCGTTACCGCTCCGACACGGTTCGCATCGTATAACGACCACTCGCGCGCCTCGAATAAATGGAAATTTAATGTAATCGTGATTTAAGCTCCACTCCGACATTAATATGCATATTTCTGGCGCAACATTTATTTTCGCAGCGCGCTCAGCTTCGTCCGACGCCTGCATACGTGCATTCAAAAAACAATTTCTTTTTTTTTTTATTATTCAAGTTTGTTGACTCGCCCGATTTGTCGGCTTTCTTCGCAAAAATATAGCGAAAAATCATGACATCATAGGTTAAAAATTGATATTCGCATCTTATCACGTATGGAAAAAGGATAAGCGCGAGATCGATAATTCATTATGCATGTAATTAATTATAATGCTCGTTTGAAAGCCTGTCTATACAAGTATTCGTCGTTTACTTGCATACGATAATACGAAGTGATTTGTAAGTTATTAGTGCTCAACGGCCGTCATAACGTGTTTATTATTTACAATCGAGTAAGTGGTTAATGATGCGTGACGTTATCTCACGATGACGAGAGCGTTTAAGCGAACTCTACTTTCCCTCCAATTTTTTACTCTGCGTCAGCAGATTTATATGTAATTATTACTACATTAAATTATTAAATTATTTACTCTTAAATTCCTACAATTAGCATATAAACGAAAAGAATAATTAAGTTAACATTACAGCGATTTTGTACATATTATATAAGTGTAATCTCAAAAAAATTTATTTTAATATTTTATTCTCCGTTTAGGATTTATTTTTACAATTTTTGTGTCTTAACCAAAGGAATCTAAATACTAATGGTAAGGATTTTCCTAAAAATCTAAAAATTTAGCTAGATATAGATATAAAATAAGTTTGTTAGACCATCAAAATAATTTTGTAGAAAACTCAAATCGACTGCTAGAATTAAAAGCTGTTTGCAGCACTGTTCAGTACGCTCGATATTTCTGTTATTATTTTAATGATCTAAAAATTATTTTCAAATCTGTATTTAGCTAAATTTGTAGATACTTCAACAAAACCATCTTTTCCATGTGCTTGTTATTCTCTAGAAGGAATCGTTCCGCTTGAATAGGTCTTAAATGAAAGAGGAAAATATGTTTGCGATGATAAAAATGAGATGGACGTGCGGGAGGCGTGGAAATTCCGCGTGCGGAATATGGACGGCCTGCACGTCGAAACGAACCGTATCGATGTACTAAATGCGAAGTCGATATCCACAGTCGAGTCGTGAAACGAAAAGGGGATAGGAAAGTGGAAAGCACTATCATATTTCCGACGGGGCATCTGAGACTTTTTCGCATAAACCGCGAACGCCGCGACCCTTTGCCTCACCCTTTCCCGTTTATTTCTCTCCGTTTTTCATCCGCTTTTCCACCCCGCGTGATACTCCTGCGATATCTTTGCAGCTGATATACTAGGACATTACCATCACGCGCCCCTACGGCAAGCGAAATGCCGTTTTCTCGACTGAGCGAGCATTTTACAGGTTCTATTATCAACTCCCTTTGGGTGAAGATAAAGTCGATTTTCTTATAGCAATCTTTTTAGAGAGAAATAAAAATTATCTGTTGAATAGCTGTATACGCGAATATTATTCAGTGAATCAAATCTAATGCAGAACTTTTTTTTTTACAAATTTAGTACCTATATACTGCGAATTCATTGATTCGCAAGGATGGTTTTACTGGGATTGTGATCAGAAGAACACGGAATTTACAATTGCATCCAGCACCTTAATTAATGCTTAATCTTTAGAGGGCAGGGTTTCATTTTTAAAACAGGTTTTCTTAGTAAGATTTGTTATAAATCATATTTCATTGCATTTCTTGTTTTAAAATATGACACTATTTTATCGTCACTATAATTTTCTTGTCTTATAAATGTTAAAATACTCCACCATTCGCGCTTGATATTACATTACTGCGAGGAGAATGTGGTATTAAAATGTAAATTGGGGTACTTTGTATTAATTTTTTAACAAGACTTTTAACACTCAATTTGTATAGTTTTTGCGTGTGAAATAAACAATCTATGCCGTGAAATTGGGTCACTATAATATTATACGAAAGCCAAAATTTTCTTTAAAATCTCTGGAGTGGAATCTAACTCTAAAGAATGAGATCTCGCTCTTAAAAATTAACAATTGAGCCAGTCTTTTTCAACACTGACTCAATTATTGTACTTTTTGTCACTCTTTAGAATTGGATTCCACTCCAAAGATTTGAGAAAGTTAAAAGCTGCGTGAACACTCATTGTCGGGGAAATGTCTTCTCATACGTTGTCCTTATTCCCAACGTACAAATTAATACTCAGGGCGAAAGAAACGTTGTGCAACGGGCAAATTATAGCACGGACGCGATTGTTACAAGGCGGGACGTGCGTCGCCTGTGAAGAGCCTCACTTCCGGCTATCTTTTCTCCCGCGGGAAAAGATTCGGCCATTGGAGGAAACGATTTGTCTCGCGGCGCGCGACAAATCTCCCACATTCCGTGATCCGAATGCGGGGCGACGTCGCGAAACGCCCCGAGGAAATTCTCTCGCGAGAGATAATCTGCTTAGGAATTCAAGCAGAATTTGTTTCGTCTCGACGCAGGGCTGCGCCCAACTCCGTCGTCTCCGTCACCCGATAGATCACCGGTCGAGCAATATACCTACCGTCCGTGAATTAACTCTGACAACCGTCGCGAATGTCTGTGTGCGTTACAGGCGTCCTTGTTGTTCAGAGTGCATGTTCTTGCATGTTCGCTATTTTCATTAATCTTTAAGTGCATGATGTTATTGCATTTGACGCGTTTTCTCGAAATTGAATTACCGCGTTAAATTACATTACACAGGTGTAGAACTTTAGCATAAGATGAAAATTGTAACAGTGCCTCTTAAAGGATTGATCAAAAATCGATATTATATTGAAAACAAGTGCACGTCCCGCAACTTTTTCGACGTTCGATACTAGAGGATCAGCATACCAGGCTGTTTGTCCTGCAACTCTGTCACTTTTCGAGCGGAGAGGTATTAGTAAATTATATTTAATCCAGAATTGTTGTAAATATCGGATTATTTTGCTTCCTGGTATGTTTGCCTTTCTATCGGAAAAGCGTATTTTTCAGCCGTAATACACTCTGACGTAAACTGCCATTTTTTTAAATAAGATAACCGTTTGAAACGTTCCATAAAATTGATTCATTCAATTGCCCTTTGCATTCTGGCAAAATAACGTTTTAGAAAAAAGAGAGCGATATCTCACTCTTCTTTTGTGGAGACTCCGACGACCCCTTTTATTTTATAAACTGCTGATTGCTGTCAATTTTTACAAAATTTGATCTTTGGGGTGATTTGATAATACTTTATACGAATCTGAAATTGGAAATAAAAAAAAATCTGAACCAAAATCGAATTTAGCGACCCCAAAAACGTTTAGAAAGCAAGATTTTTATAAGTTACTTTGTCAAAAAGCTCTGGGTTATAATGTATTTATATCGATATAATCACAAAGCAGCGAATTGTTAATTAAACCATACATCAGTTAAAAATATTTTTACAAATTATTATAATTTTACGTGATGTAAAACACTACTGATAAATTGATCGCGAGAAATATATCTTGAAGGATAATGAACATCATTCTCAGGGAGAGACAGGCAAAAGCGAGGGCAGACGGATAAGTAAATGCCGAGGTTCGAGAAATGCATGAGCAGAAAGGCGAGAGAGGATATCCGGCCGGTTTTTATCATCGCGCGCTACACTGCTCCCTAACGATCTCCTCATCCTTTTCGGAGAGAGGAAGGAGACGAGCGGGAACAAACGAACGTCGAAAAAGTTGCGGAACGTGCCGATGTAGCCACCGACCGTGTCACTGTACCTGGAAAACCTCAATTACGCGACAGTCATTAAAGCGTCGTCCTCCGCACTTGCTCGTGGTCGAGAAGACGAGGAAGAAAGGAAGTTGTCGGAAGCCAACGAAAGGCCACGGTGCAGAGAGGACGTCCTTCAAGATTCCAGGTGAAGGAAGAGAATTCTTGCGGAAGAATTTACGGTGCTTTTCCGCGAGACGAGGCGGATGGCTCTTTTTTTTATCATCTCTCTCTTTGTCCCTCCCTCCTTTCCTATCTCGTCATTCTCTCTCTCTCTCTCTCTCTCTCTCTCTCTCTCTCTCTCGCTCGCTCGCTCGCTCGCTGCTTTTTTCCTCGACCGTGAGTAACCCCGACGTTAGGCGATATAAGCTAATGAAGTGTCTCGAGTGAAAGAGGTCAGCGGTTCCTTTAAAGATTACCTCTGCTGCTTGCAGAAATAATCGACGCGACGAGCTACCGGGTGGTATTCATCGTAGACTCGATTCACCCTAGAACGTTTAAAGTGTTCAACGACGAGGATTCGTCGGTTACAGCTATCTTCGAGAGAGTCACGTAATTGCTGCACGCGGATGAGATCGATAGTCAGGCGTTACTGAATTTGCGCGCAATGCGTTATTAACGACGAGAGGCGGTCTTTGCGAACGGGAATCTTTATCTTCGCCATCTCAGAACGAGATGTTCTAAGCCCTATCTTAATTAACGCGGCGACAAAACATTCCAATTTAAAAGATATCCGCGCGTGATGAAGATACGCGACGGCCAATTATTCAGGCATTACTGATCCTAGCTGACATTTTGCTAATTGAAAGCCAATTACTCGTGGATCATGAAGATCGATAGTCTTACGCTACTATTCTCACGCTTGGAGTTATCGGTATGCAATGTAAAAAGACTTCTCTATTATAGTATTAATTTTCTTATTTCTTTCCATTGCATAATTATTTTTATTATTTTTATTATTCTTATTATAATACAATGATAATAATAACAAAATGTCTAAGGCGTTTTGAGTCAGCGCCAGATATAATATTGCGCAAAGCTAACTAATACCTACACGGAGAAAATTTTATATTAAGTTTTAATACAATTTTAAATTACATTTTACTATGTCTTGTATTTTCGATGGACTCTCACAACATGATTCCGATTTA
>NW_017300210.1:348547-352858 GCF_001594075.2 Trachymyrmex cornetzi | reverse complement strand
AAGTGTAAAAATTACGTTATATTATTGTTTTTAAAAAAATAACTATAGCATTTAAACTCATAATTTACATGAAGACCGTAGCTACTACCACATTATAGTAATTTTAAATATAAAATTTTCTCTGTGTATTCATAAATCAAAAATTCAATTTTGTACGTTCGGCTTACTATTTGAGTCATCCTCAGCGATAAAAAATTACCGCTTATCGCGCACTATAAAATCTGTCGAACTGCGTCTCGCACAATCGTAGTTCCGACCTCCAGATATGTAATCGCAGTGGAAATGTGGTGAGAGACAACCATCTTCAACATAGTCTAATGTTGTGCCAACCAGTTGCTTAGCTGAGTGGAGTAGATAGTAGAACTCAAGCTGATAATAGCAACGAGATATTTTTGAAACAAATGGATATTTTATTTGCTTAATTAATATATGTTTGTCTGAAACTTACCCCATTTCCAACAACGATCGCAAGTGGATCCAAGCATCGTCAATCCATTACAACAATTTAAATATTACGATGTCAAAGTTAATTGAAAAATAATTTAATTAACATAAAAGAAAATCATGTTCGTTCTGATGTTAGTCATATGTTACTCGTTAAATACAAAGAGAGATGTGTCACGTGAACCAAGCATATCGATCAATGATATATATATAAAAATAAACATATTATAACTTATTGAGAATTTCTATGTATCCATGATTTAAAGCCTCAGTGTCAGTTTGCATGTTGAGACCATTGGATTGGCGATTTATATAAAGCATCTCCGACATTAATCGCTTATTATAATTTTTCTTCGAATTCAGAATTCTCACATTATCCCAATCGAAGTCATGACTGCAACTAATCCTATGATCTGTGATAACAGATCGAGTGGATGTAACTCTACGTATATGATTGCGATGTTCTGCCAATCTCGTATTTAGTTTTCTTCCCGTTTGTCCTACATAGGTAGCATCACAATCACGACATTCGATTTGGTAAACCACATTCCTTTTGACAAATTTCGGCAAAGGATCCTTGTGAAAACCCTAATAAATTTATTTAATTTATTAATACTATGAGTAACTAATGAGCAACCCTATGACAGATACCATTGATAAATTTGCAAAATTTGTTAGAAATATCATTAATAAAAGGAATAGTGAACCATCTGATATGTTCTTTTTTAGCTATATTGGTAGAAGTCTTACACATACAATTGGATTTTTTAATTAATTTTTTAATCCTATCATTCAAAATTTCAAAAATAAATTTCAACGGATAGTCATTTTCTAATAAGATACTAATTATAAAATTTAAATTTCTTTTGTGGAATTCTGGATGTGAGAGATAAAAATCTTATTATAATATTACTACTGATTTTATTATTTTAGTAAGTTATCTTCTTGTTTTGTAGCTACCTATTAATTTTTTATTTGTTCTAGGAAATTTAATGTAGAAAGAGGATATCTTGTGTAGTGATGATAATATATTTATTGGGTTTCGGTTGGAAATGAATATTTTGTACAGTGAGGCTTTGTATTTATTGGGTTTCGGTCAACTTCGGTCATATTCCATGGTATATGAAATGGCATTACATTACCTGAATTATGAAATGTACTATATACGAAGAGTCTAGTATGACTGTTGATTTGTCGTTGCAAGCAGTAATAGCGTGCAACTTTTCAGTAAAATTTGTAATTTTGCGAGAATGTACGAAGCCGCATATCATTTTTGCAAAATGAATATGAAATATGATATTGATTACGGTTGAAACATAATGAAATATATAGATATTGATTAGAGGAGGAATAATTGATATTCGTACCGCATCATGTAAAATCATATTTGTTTATTCGGCGCATTAATATTCTCCATCGTCTGAAACAGCAACATTTGAAAATTATTTTCATCATACGTGATATTTATTGAAATTATTATTAATTAAAGCTTATCGTTTGAAAAAACGTGTAATTTATCTGCATAAATTTTAATACACATATGTAAATTTTAATATACTACAATTAAAATACTAATTATTTCAGCATATTCAGCATTTTACACTTTGTTTATTATAAAAAGCAATTGATTGATTTAATTGACATTAAAGAAATTTTTCGGTTTACGTTTTCGAATCGATAAATTAAATGTTGCACCCAATTACGCGCTTGCCACGGAAAAGAATTTAAACGTCATGCTAAAGTAGCCTTGACGGATGCTTAATTAAACGTTGTGAAAATGTTTGACATATTTTGCAAGCCGCACTGATTCGTGAATAGATATCGTAGATACGAACATGAATGGTTAATTATCGTTGAAAATAGTGTCCGATGGTTCTAATTGACATTTTGTTCTGAAAGTGCAGCCGACAATTGCGAACAGCACGACACGCGCATCCATATGTCCATAGAGATGTAAAGCGTACGATAATTTTTATTACACATATTTCCATAGGCGACACGCGCATTATCCATCCACTTTAAAGTAACACGCGCTTGTAGCGTTGTAACAGTCTGTCATTATTGTCATATCGCTTGAAACGCGATAAAATCCCGCGCGTTAAATAGCAAGGATAATTTTACATTAATTTTCCGCAATGGTTGTTAAGTTGATATAAAGTAAAATAAGGACAAAGGAGGAGAATAAGGGATTTTTAGAAAAATACTTTGAAATATCTTTAGTTTCCTCTCCGGAAGAGAAAATCCAGAATATATCGAGCCACAAAGTATAGCGATATCTCGGGTCGATAGTCGCATCCGAGGTGCTGAGTCAGAGACTACGTCGTGCGATCGTCGCGTAAACAATGAGAGTTCTTACTTTACTGATTTACGCCATGCGTTGTACCGCCGGGCATTGCCGTTTCGTTAGTATTGACTCGGGGCCCATCGAGGTGTTGTCGGGGTTAACGAACGACAGACAAATAAATGGCTCTCGTACGAAAACATCGACCAGAACAAAAGGGAACTGGCAGGAACGAGAGAGGATGGCAAAAGCGAGTCGAAGTGGGATGTGTCAAGGGAGGATCGAGAGAAAAACAGTGGGTGCAAAAGGAGGTAGAAACGGAAAAGTAAGGAGTGTGCAACGGGCGCGCGTGCACGTGGCAGGGACGGTGGCGTAGAAAAATGTGGCTGCGCGAGAAAAGTTTGCCGGCAGTAAGCAGCTTCGGTGAATTCCTTCTGGATATCCCAGTTAAAGTGCGCTGCTTTGAAACTGCGCGCTCGGTGGTACGCAGAATTCTTCACTTTCGGACGTCGTTCGTTATATTGTCTTTCTTTTTGGCTCGCGAAAATTGTTCGACGACTTTGTGTCGCAGATTGTCCACGGATTTATATGTTTAGTTTTCATGTATTTTTTTCACAATTGATGATCAAATTATTCCTATATGTTAATTAAGCATTTCATTAAGTTATCTTTTCCTTTTCTGATATCATTATCATAAATTATTTCAAGTCTATTCTTTTTTCTTGCTAAGTTTAGAGTTATACCTGTTGATTTATAACAGTGTTTAAGTGCGAGATTTTGTTCCACGTAATGACGTTCGTAAGAACCAACAACAGCTAGAATTCCTCTTACAAGAACGTTGTGGTAAACAATGCTGGCTTTCTAAGAGGTCTTTAGTTGCACCTCATTGGTCCTCCAATTTCTTGGCATTTTAGTATTATGCAAAGATGTGTCGACGACATCTCTTAAGTAATGGATAAGTTCTTTGAATAATCGTTGCCATACTTGAATTACGTGATAATTTTTCTAAATGTATTAGAAATCATCTCTTAGAAATGCATTTTGTTATCGGGTTATATATACTTACGAGAAAATAGTATATATTAAATTAAGATATTTTTTAAATAGAACGTTTTTAATATTTTTACCTTGTAGGGATAACTTCATTACAATTTGCTTTATAAACATGTTTTTTCATTTACCTTTTCTATCGACCATACTTTTGATTATCGATGCTATTTCGGAGTGTCTTTTTTTATTCAAATACTTCCTTAGGTGTCTGTAATAAATATTTCAACTCATTTTATACTTTTTCTATTTTGCAAAAGGACTTACAAATTGCTAACATGCGAAAGTATTTTCTATAAAGTTCTGTTTTTATATCTATCGTCCATCGGAACAACGCAACTGCCATATGATAGCTATTGTATTTCCTCTATTTCCAACCGATATTCTTTCGATGTGAGACTTTCGAGTGAGAAATATAGCAAAAAAGTCGAGATAGAAATTCACTCTTTCTCCTGCGAAATACTTTCTTTCTCATTTCTCTACTTTTCCTAGCGGTGAACTGGATATTCTCTCATCCTTGTATCAACTGCAATTTTCCC
>NW_017300210.1:347868-348154 GCF_001594075.2 Trachymyrmex cornetzi | reverse complement strand
GAGTGCATCGATCAACTTACTTCCACTTTTGGCGATAAAGCCCCATCCTTTGCCACTGTGAAACGCTGGTATAACGAATTTAATCGTGGTTGCCGTTCGCTCACCGACGAAAGTCGTGAAGGTCGCCCAAAATCAGTTAATTGTTGTATCAGAAAACATTGATGCTGTGCAAAAACTAATAATGCAAGATGTGACATACTGTGAGATTGAGACAACCTTGGGCATTAGTTCCACCAGCATATATGAAATATTGCATAATCATTTAGCCGTGAAAAAGGTTTGTTCT
>NW_017300210.1:336371-347506 GCF_001594075.2 Trachymyrmex cornetzi | reverse complement strand
CGTCGGCAGAAGAAGCCGTTGATGCGTTCAAAGACCATATTTTGGAGGTGTCTCAAGCGGAATGGAAAAAATGCTTTGACAAATGGTTCGAACACATGCAAAAGTGTATAGATCATAAAGGAGAATATTTTGAAAAACAATAAATGACAAATTATTGTTTTTTTATTATTATTTTTATTATTAGCCTCAAAATATAAATAGTGACTCTCGTACAATGATTTATCGTGGTTGCATACGTAATTATTGGATTATACATAGAAATTTAATATGAATTTTATAATGATTTCGAGGACTCTGTCCCACGATTACATTAAGTGGTTATCCCCTCGATAAACTAAGTATCGAATAAATAACTTTTGTGGTACAAGCTTAGTTTTGATAAATGATGCTTTACGATCGTTTTATGTAAATTGATGTAAAGCTTTAAGGCTCAGTTTCACAATTTAATCGAGGTTCAACTTATTTGTCATCTCTTTCTAATTCTAGAATTGGAAAGCGATAAGGAATAAGTTAAAACACGCTTAAAAGTTAACCGTAAGTTGTGAAACGGACCTAAATCATTATTTCGTATATCTCCATAAGACATAAACGGTATATGCAATATATACCGAATATGCGATCCATTTAGTACAGTGCTATTAATTGTAGTGAATGTGCAAGCTGCCTGCGAGAGTCGACACAAATTATCAATTACAAATGCTATTTTAGCGTCACGTGCGCGGTCATTTATGCATGGCGGCAGGACATTCCATTTTCGTCTTTCGAAAATCAAACGAACATTAACGAGCATACAGAAACAGTAGGACTTCCATTACTATAATTAGCCGAAATGCATAGTGCACGAGACGTGTCGCACTTGTGTACTTTAGCGACGTAAAAGCTTTTAACCGATCCATTCTCTTCTATTCTCTTTGAAACAGCAATTAATGCAGTTTGAAAGAGATTGAGGATATTAAAAGTTTTGATGTAAATGCAGCCAATTATTTAAAAAATTGGATAATTGAAATAATGAGCTTTACATTTATTAATTGATATTATTTCCAAGTCTCTTATCTTCTATCATATAAGATATAGTCTTTCGCAAGTTGCGCAAGACAACAATAAAGGAAGCAACATTGTGATTTCGGCCATCACGTTGAAAGTATCAGGAAGTGACTAGTGCAGAATTTTGCGGTGATTTATCGGTGAGAAACGCGAGCGGAAATGCTCCCGGAATGGCAATATCTCTGAGGGAGAGATCAAGAAGGCAGGAAACCCGCGGGAAATTCGATCACCCGGATATTACTCCGATTCTGCGTCTCTAGCTGAGCGAGAAACTTTTCGGAGGATGAGGAAGTGAACTTTAAAAGTAGAAAAATAATCTCCCGCGTAGCAACTTTCGCGGCGAAAACGCTCGCGTCGAATGCCACGAGACCATTTCTTATCGTAGCTATTATTTCAGCTACTCTGACTTCGCTCGAGATCATTGTTTCTCTCGTGTTATTACTGCTACTTTAGTCAGACATTTGAGAACAAATTAAACCCACAATTTGGCAACAATTCGTTTTCACTTTCTTCGTGTTTTGTTTGTATGCAGGATTTTTTATGCTTTTGTCAAACCGATTTTATATGTACGGCCGATATTCATAATTGATTCTTATATTTAAGACCGTCTAAAGTATATATTTAAAGTAATTGAAATTAGTATTTTGTATAAAAAGGTGGAAGTATAGAGTCTTACATAACGCATAATGTATAATGCATAAGAAAATGAGCCAATAAAAAAAATCTGTTATTTCTTTCTTTTCCATTAAATAAAAGATCTTGGTTGATTTTCTTATGCTTTATGTAAGAATTTATCCTCCTCTCCTTAGTCTTAAGATGTCACAAGCCAATCACAGAACCGTATTAGCATCTTAAGGCAATTTTGAAATAAGAACAGATTATGAATATTCAGGTAAATATTGATATAATTTTTTGTATAGAGTTCTTTTTGCTGTAAAAACCGTCATCGATATCGCTTGATATCTGTATCGGAGGTAACAGTTGTTTAACAGGAAACACATTCTCGGTTGAATTTATTACCCGACACGTAGTTGACGTATCCGTGTCGCGTCACTTGCATATCCGCCAGGCAATATGCGCATCCGTTAATCAACCCTGAACGCTCTTACGTAACGTACAACCGAATAACGCATGGCAATTATTGTCTTCTCCTGAGGGAACTCACATAGATACGTTTGAGTTGCGTACTGCTGTATCAATACGCGTTCTGTATGTATTTAACGTACAATCTGCCCGTAGATTTCTATCACTTTATAAATAAGACAAATTAATAGTGCTCTCTAAATCTGAATCAGAGATAGCCACTAATTACTCAGTGACATACTTGGCACTGATAATCCGTGAAGTTCAACTGAAAAAGGAAGAATGTTTGAGCATTATATAACTAAAATATTATAACTGATATTTACACGTTAATTTCAATTTTCTAATACCATATTCATTGAATTTAAGCACTAAAACAAGGTTAGATCACATAATAAAGATTAACTAGGTGAGGGACCTCATTTAATTCACTGATTACCATACTTTGCACTGATATCAGTGATTATCCACTGATTCAGATTTAGAGAGTGCTAAGTTTAAACAATTTTTGTTGTAATATATAAAGGTTATGCGTTTCCTCCGTGTCCAGATTCATTCTTGAGATGCCAACGTTTCGTAAACTGAATTGGTCGGTCTTCAATAACCGGGAGAATGGTCTTCCATATTTTATTTATGTTGTAGCCATTGTCTCTATTTAGATTGTTAGAGTATTTTTGTATCTCTATGGCTTTCTATACTTTCTTGGAAAGTATGATGTAATATTGGCTATTGTAGTCGTTTTGTCAAACAATATTTGATGTTCTGTTTCGATGTTGTGTTCTGATAATGCCGACTGCCGTGTTTTAGCTTGACATCACGTTGGTGTTCTTTGATCCGTAGGTTGACCATTCTCCTAATTTCTCCAATGTACACTGAGAGAACCGATTTTGTTATAGGAACAAATCAAGGGATAGCAAATGTGATATTTGTTAAAAAAACGATCGATTGTTACGATTGCAAATTAATTCGTCAGTGTAACAAATAATCAATAGTATCGTTAGCAAATAAAAGACTCATATATATGTAAAAGTCGTAGACGGTTGCAGGGTCTCAAATCGTAAGAAGTTGACTAATTCTAGTCAAGTATTCTCCCTATATTTGACTGATCGGTTTCTTACGACTTAATCAAATCGTAAGAAATTGACTAATTCTAATCAAGTATTCTCCCTATATTTGACTGTGCTTGATCGGTTTCCTACGAAAAACTTAAAACTCCACGATCATCTACGAATTCTATGTAAACGAGCTAAAGTCTATCCAAAAGATAGGTTAGATTCTATATAGTTTGTTTCTGTTACTAATAATTGATTGGTATAGCAGACTAGCAGCAATCACAACAACATAATTTGTTGTCATATATTTACCGATCACCGGTTAAAGGTATTGGTGGCTTGCTAAATTAATAAAATCCTTTCTCTCAGTGTGTGTGTACTTGCCCGCAGGAACAAGGTATTTTGTATACTCCTGCGGAGCTGAGTGGAGGTCTTTGATCTTTAGGATTTCTTAAAATTTGTCCTATCTTTTTGGGGGTGGTATATAAAATTTGTCCTATCTTTTTGTTGTAATATATGTACATACGGGTTTTATGTTGATTTCGTTGTAAAGAATTTCGTAGTGTGAGGTTGATATTTATATTATGCATACAGATAATGCATAATAATGAATATTACACTGCGCTGCACGGTGCTATATTGCGCCGCTTATACAAATCGCATTAAAAGTAAGAAACTCATAAACGTCGAACTTGGCCATTATGCAACACACGCACATACACACACGTACGTGTACACCCACGGCGGAAGAAGCACGCGCGAGGGAGGCTGGAAACGGGGCGGTGCCACGAGATTATAATACCGAACGAGTTTAACGCGCAGAAATTTAATTTCGCGACATGCTCGTAACTTCCACCGGTGCAAACTGCAATTTGCGTCTCTGCGCGCGCGCACTGAGCCACCGCGATTGCAATCAAACTGAAAAACGAAGTTGACCTTTGCGAGCCGCGTAATCCAAAACCGCGCACGGCTTTAACGCAATGCAATTCGCGTGGTGCAGCCGAAGTTACATGTGCGCGGCGCAATCCGCGGGTGAAATTTCTCTGCTTGTTACGCCGAGTCTCGCTTTTTTCTCGATTCCCTCGCGTTGAAATGCCAACAGGCGCGGATTAATTCGGTAACGCAATTCCATCATGAACGTTACCATGGACCGCAATAAAGTTTGTTTGCTTTGGATTCTCTGTTGAATTTACGAATCCACGTGATTCGCTCGTAGGCGAGATATTAATTACGGCGCGACATATGCAAATTGTTTCGTTTAAATCGTAACGTACGTCCACTATCACCTGCACGTTGTGCGAATTTTACGCATGTGACGATTATCCTCCCCATTAAATGTTTCTCTTACGTTCTATTTTTGACGGCTTTAATTAACGCAAATTATATAATAATCCCATTTATCCATTGGAATAAAATTGGCCCTGTGACAGTAGTTAAATTAGCCGAACGTAACCGTCGTGTTTGACTCACAAATTTAATCGCGCGCGTTTAATCGTGAATACGATTAAATCACCGTGGCAGTTATAACGCGGACGTTAGAGCACGCAGAAGCACGTCTCTGCGAAAGTTATGTCGACGATTTTTCAGAACGAGTTACCGCCACCGCCACTGGCATCGCGATGCTTGAATATTCATGAAAAGCGAACAAGTCACCGCGTGCACACTCGCTTATCATATGAATAGCGGTGCGTGTCGTGATCAAGACGCACCGCTGTTCAAGATACAAAAAGTTTCGCAAAAAAAGTCATCAGTTTTTCACTAGCAATTACACACGGCAAATATAATTATAAACCTAGAAAGTCGGAGCAGCGGTGAAGTCAGAGCAGCGCGAGGGCGCGTTTTCGTTATGTATGTTATTATAACATGTCGTGCGCGCGAAGCTGGAATACAGATGAAAGACGAAAGGTAAAGATGCCTCTCGCGTCTTGCAAACTTTGATTGCGAACATCTCCGTGCGTACTGTACGTAAGCCATGTGCCAGTGAAATAATCCGAGCAATTTAATAACGTATGTAGATATACAGACGAGGGTGGACGGTATATCAGCTTTTCTATGACAGAAATAATCGGCAGAATTTGATTTACGAGCGTATTTGTATTTCAATGAAATATTTATTATCTTTTTATAATAATTGCTGGACACATTTCGTTAATAAATTATCGTCGATTAATATTATTGATCAGAGGATGACACAAACTGGTAAAGTCCATATTTTATTTATGCTGGGTATATTTAATATATACAATTGATCAAAATCAGAGAAATGTTAAAGAAAATAAAGATAAATATTAAATATGCGATGCAAATATGCTTTCAGCAATTAATCATTTATTTTATCTCGTTACTTTGCATGTCGCCAAGTATAATATCCATGCAAATAAGTATGTAAAACGTAATAGGATATGTCAAACGTGTGTCTGTGACAACATAATACATTTGTCATGTAGATCCTAGCATAAATAAAATATTCATTGGACGTAATTGGGCAGCTAATTAGAATAATGAAATATTGTCAGATGCTTCTCTGCTTCATCTCCACTCCAAGTTTAATGGAGAAATCGTACGTCATTCTCATGCGAGCGAGAAAAAGCAGTCGCAGCGGCGTATGCTCACATTTATTTCAATATTACGTTATTCTTCATTAATTCTCTAATATATTATCTTGCACGAAGCAAGTCGGAAAATGTATTGCACGTATAACTTCGCGAACTTTAAAATTATTACTGACTTTACATATTCGTGCGAAACGGTACGTAGACAGGTATTATCTAGATCATATTTTTATCAAAAGATTACACAATATTAATTTGATCAAACGGAAATTAGAAAATTTCCATATTCTATTATTCGCAGACGGCAACGATCGAGCGATTCTGCATAACGCGACAATACGTTTGATCCGATGATTGACGCTCATAAAAATATAGGTTATACGTTCATAAAACCCAGGATCAAAGGAACTGCAATATGCGAATTGGTTGAAAAATCGACTGCCAGTATAATCGCGCGGACGAGCTCGTAGGCACGCATGGAAATTGCTGAAGCTTTGAAGTACCTATAACTGGGCTGATTTACCAGTCGGCTATCACGTCCTTTTATTCTCGAACGAGGCAAATAGCGAAAAATTGCGACGGGGAAAGCGCACGAGCAGATGCGTAAAATGCATCGAGTTAGATAGCGAATATCCTTATACGTTAACAAATGCATTGTGAGACACGCGTCGTCGAGCACGATGAGAGTAATAATAATGGATTCATCATTTGCGATCATTTTTATATTTGGCGTAAAACAATCAGATCCAGATATGACAGAAATAATACAATTGATTTCCATATTTTTTAGATATTCGATTATAGAGTACTCAAATTGCTGCGAGTCTTTTTTATCGTGTTCTCATAATTTTTTTTCGAAAAGACAAACTTTTTCTAATAGATTCGCTTTATATAAAAATATTTTTTTTTTGCATGGCGCTATTGTATGCTTGATTAAATACTCATAATCAAATAGAGCATGCAATTCTCGGGAATTTACATAATCATTTTTGGAAGCTACACAAGTCGACCCACGGCGCAAAAATTTATACGAACCCGGTGAGCCAACGGCGAAATAATGTGAGGAAACTTTTCTCGACGAAAAAGAAAGAGACCAAGAGCGAGAGAAAGGAAGAGAGAAATTCTTATAGACACGCATTGCCGAAGTCTTCATTGAATAGTAGACGATGCAAACAACTTTGGCGAACGATAAAAATATGCCGAATAAAGTTTTGCGTTTGTAATTCTTAGTGCGAATTTGGCGAGAAACTGGTTCTAACCTATTATAGATTCACGACGCAATCAAGGATGGACAAACAATGGGAGTGCCTTGCACCCTGTTTGTAGTCTTACCCGGTACAACGGAGAAGCAATTGTCGGCTTATCCAATAATGAAGGCTTCAATATTGCGCTTTTGAAGAGTCTATTGATTATTTATAGGCGATAGAAGGTCGATCATTAATCATTACGTTATGATTAAGTAATCACCCGATTTTTTCACTGTCGCTTCTCTTGTTGTTTTATAAAAGAAATTCTTCAAATTTTTTTTATTCTCTATCAGTTAGTTAAATATTGATGAAGGTTTTGCTATTTTTAATCGATGCTTAATTGGATTCTCTCTGTCAACGTCGATTAAAAATATTTAACGTCAAAAAGATATCAAGACATAAAATATAGTCACGAGCGATCAATTATGAGAATCGGTATCGTTATTCTACCGCACTGAATGAAATTCTCGAGGATCGTTTGATATCTCTCAAAGGATATCTCGAGGAAGAGAAATAGAAATAGATGATCGTTCTTGAGCGCACAATGGTTGGAGCGAGACTGTTTTGTTCCGTTTGAATAAATCTTCTGGGTGTTCTTAAACTGGGCTGCAACATTTTTCCCGAAATACTTCGGTAAATATAAGATCTCACTGAATAATAAATTTCGTTCCTGAACTGTATTTGTCTACGGACCTTATACAATTCATGCGTCGCCAGTCGCGTCATTGTGCGGTTTCGTCTCGTAGTATAAAGAGAAGTGAATACGTCATACGTCTCATTCACGAGATCAAAAGGCGTATCGGCGAGCAACATTCGTGAAACAGATTCATATCTATTTTGTTCAAAAATATTTCGTCTAGAAACTTAATTACCGCACTTATCGTAATAATATAACTAACTACAGCAAGAAAACATGTAACAAATTTTATTATATTGTTCTATTGTATTAATATAGTATTATAGTTTTCACATAATAACTTTTGTTTCTCGTTGGGGGGGTAGTGTACAATAATTCTGTCCTATCCTTCAAAATTTTATTTTTGACGCTTGACATGGAACAGACGTAAGAAAAAAGCACAAGGAAGCGAAGGAATTTTGCTTTCTATGCATTTGAGCCAATTACGATTGATGCGACGCATTCTGAATTATAAGAGCAAATACGAACCTGGACGCGCATTCTTCATTGTGCTACTCTGATGCGATCGCGACACATCGCGTCGCGAGGAATGGATCCTAAGCGGATGACGCTCATTGTCAGTTGGCTATTCGTTTTTGTGCACTTCTACTTCCGGAAAAAGCCACCGCACGGCTGACATTGTTGGCCTGGTACGATAAATTACCGCGGAGACAACGAGCGCGAGCATTCTCCGTGAATTTTCCTTATCACAACGCACGTGACCGAGTTTGCTCGTAACATCAGTATATCTTAAAAATCCGGTCTTTTAAAAGAAAGAGAGACAAAGACAGAGAGAGAGAGAGAGAGAGAGAGAACCTTTACGGGAATTCGCAACACTCGCAATACTTTTCGTCTAGAAACTTTACTTAGTATCAGATAGAAAGTATTGATGCTTCTCCACCGACAACTGGATTTTTAACAGTGATATTTTATCTTCGCTAGTTGCTGAGTGTCGATATCATTATTAATCTAATAAAATCAACTATCCATCAATAACAACCAATAAAATGTTTATATCGTCAAACCATGTGTCACTTGCCGACATTAAGAGACTTAAATGACACTCTGTCAACATGATAAAAATAATAGCCTCTATTTTCGGTCCATCATTCTTTTTACGTTTTAAAAACATTTTCGACAAATTTATTGGCGCGTTACATCAAATGTTATGATGATTGAAAATTTTTGTAACTGTAATTTCAGTATAATAAATATTTTCTGAATCGAAATTGAAACGAGATAGATTAAAGAAAATGAAATATGAAAGCAGAAATGCTTAATATTTTCTCTATTTCTTCGTCAGAATTGTATGCGTTCAAAGTTTATTTTATCGCTCATGTATAGTATATAAATATTGCATATATACACACATTCAGTTATAGAAATAATCGATTGGTTGTAACATTGGTTATTCTCTATAGTTCGTTGATACCATGTGCAAATCCACTTAGCCTCCCGGCTATTTCGTTTGTGTCAAATTTTTGCGCCAAACACTTTCGCGATATATCAACCATTTTTTCCTTTTTTTTTATCAGTAATTTAATATCTAACAATTTGATCCTAGCTACCACGATTTAATATATCGCGTAGATATTTTTAACGCATAATCGCACCACGTACGGTCAATTACCGATCGTGTTGCCGGATGAATTTATTAGGGTCGTTTATTAGGAGAAATTACGCGATTGCGTTACGGTAAATAAATTAAAACGTTTCTATCCACGGGCAAAAGTGCAACGCACGAAATTATCTTATCTGGATCAACCAGGCTATGTGAGTAATAGATAATTATTATCAGCCCTGATTTTCGATGAGCAAATTTTCCGCAATTTTTCATGAGTTTTTTAGAACGAGACTGCGCTCTATGATTTATTCAAGAAAACGAGCTATTGCTGTGGCACGAAAGCGCTATTTAAATAGCGAGATCGATGTTGCGGATCAAAGACAAGCATCACGTGTCGCTTTCCGTAATGTTTTTAACGATTTTTCCAACGCCGTTTACGGCATTTATTCGCGTGGCATAAATAACGGATATAATAGCTGGCAATAACGCCGGTCGAGCGGCGCGTTAAAGGTATAATTTACGATAAAAATGCGATCGCCGATATCACCGTGAATATCGATTTTATAATGCAGAATGAGCCGAGTTGCGGATGAATAGAATCCTTCGATAGTGTATAGTAGAATACATGGGCAAATGAAAAAGACTGCTTATTAATAATTTATCCCGAATGCTTTTTAGCTGCCTCTCAGTTCAACATAATTTAATAATGAATATTGAAAAGATTCGTGAGAGATTTTTAGTGGTCAAAATCGCCAACGAATCTCTATCGGAAAAAAAATGAGTCGTATTGAATTCATCAAACAATCTATTAAATAATTAAGTGAAAAGATCCATAATAGTAAAATAACACAGAGGAAAAAAAATAGGGTCTCTTTGTGGAATCGTAGAAATGGAATAATCTCGATATTTTTAAAGTTCGCTAAGTAAGCAACTTGGTTTTATTAGCATTTCTTGTTATACTCAAGAAAATCTAAATGAAATGTAAAAGAAAAATGCAAATATTTTATTGTATTTTGTTTTATTTTAAGTTGCCGTTCGATTGGCATTGTAGTTCCATTTTTCGCGAAGCGGCATTCCTGAAAGATTCGAGCAATCATTACGCTCCATGCAAAAAAAGGATGCAAGTGCGCAAGCAACACGCTTGATTTAATTGCATACGTTAGCCACCTCGATCGCAATATTTTTGCCGGTTAGCAATTACGGCGACCGCGGTGAGGAAAAATTACCGACAAGAATGGGAAAACGACGGCCGTGGCGGAAATGAGGCGGAGGTGGAGAGGCGCGGAACGGATAATGACTCGGTGGCGCGCTTTTCCGCGATATCTGTGCGCGGTCGGAGGTGCCCCACGTGTACTGTACCATTCTAAATTATTGCTGGCGATTTGTTTGCCTTCCGGACTCGCCCGCGAGAGAATCCCGTACGGATTAATCGATCGAAGTGTCGCGGATCAACGATTAATTATAGACGATAAACCGAAGAGATGTAGAGGGTCGTTTGAAAATTTGGGTCGTATCCCGAGAGCAAGCAGATTAGTGAAAAAGCGCATTTGGTGCGATCGATTCAGTTTATTTGAAATATATAGAGTCTTGGCAAACACGCTCTCAGTTTGGCGATGACGTGGCAGAAAGAAGAATACATTGATTGATTTGTTTGCAGGCCTGCGACTGCCTGGGAGTCAGCAAGGAGTGCGACTACTTCGGGCTGAAGTATCAAAATGCGAAGGGCGAGGAACTCTGGTTGAATCTGAGGAACCCCATAGAGCGGCAGACCGGCGGTGGTGTAGCGCCTCTAAGATTCGCTCTGAGGGTTAAGTTTTGGGTACCGCCTCACCTGTTGCTGCAGGAAGCCACCAGGTAAGGAAAATTAACCCTTATCGTACCATCTACAATTTGGTGCCTCATCCATACCAACCAGGG
>NW_017300210.1:335838-336094 GCF_001594075.2 Trachymyrmex cornetzi | reverse complement strand
TCGAATTCTACAAAAAGTTGAATTATTTGAACACATGAATATGAGTAATTTTCAGTAAGGGACATATAGAAAAAATCGAGTTAAAATACGCATTTTTTAATTGTAAAATAATGTATTTTTTCATTAAAAAAATGTAAATTTTAATACACATTTAGATAAATACGTAAAGAAAAGCGTGACTCGCCTCTTCAGTTTTATCTATTTTGTCTAAAAAATAAATAATTCTTTTAGAAAAAAAATTTTTTAATGAAAACAA
>NW_017300210.1:299652-335372 GCF_001594075.2 Trachymyrmex cornetzi | reverse complement strand
AAATTCAAAAGTGGCGATTTTGACGTGAGAAACGAAGAACGTGGAAAACCATCGAAAAAATTTGAAGACAGCGAATTGCAAGCATTGTTGGATGAGGATGACGCTCAAACTCAACAACAACTCGCGGATCAATTGAATGTGACACTAGAAGCCGTCTCCATACGTTTGAAATCCATGGAAAAGATCCAGAAGATGGGAAAATGGGTTCCACATGAACTGAATGAAAGACAGCAAGGAAAACCGAAAACCCACTTGCGAAATGCTAAACGAAATGGTAAACGTTGTATTGTTTGTTGGAATATTTGTCGCGACCGAATAGATCCAGACGTTTTAAATTCTTTAAGAACAATTCGTAAATATATCTTTAGCGACTTAGATACGTAAACATTTATAATTGGACTGTACAAAACGTTTAAAATATTAATTTATCTGGTACGTAAACATCATTAAAAATTTCTCCTTGGACTCAGCCAACACTAAAGTAGCCCATGTTACTATTTTGGCTTTGTTTCAGCGAGATATCATCGGCAATTCTAATGTTAATTAAAACTGCTTATATCTTCATATGATTGTTTAATGACGCAGTAATTTAGTAAAGCTTCTATTTTGCGTTTATAGTTGGTCATTGAACAAAGGTTTGAAGGGGATCTACATGTAATCTCGTAAACTCCCGAAGAGCTCGCAATGTTCGTCGTTCCTTGGCAGTCGAGAGATTTAGGTAGACGAAGGTTTACACGCTCGACAGACAAGTGATCCTCCGATTGATTGGTCGCTGTCGATGTGATTTCAAGCAGAAGCTTATTTCGAGGATTATCGTGCGACATAGTCTAGAGTTAAATTAGACGTCGATGATGCCTAAATCATGATAATCTCACAATAAGACTCCTCTAAAATACTCTTAATCCTAGTAGAGCTTTTAATCCAAGTGTCTCATCATCTTTCTTTTTCTGAAACAAATTTGCAGTATCGGTAACTGGAAGTAGTTAGACCAATCCCTCTTTGCTACCGTCGCCGCTTTAATTGCAGGACATTTGCATTGTCTTCGATATCATCAGCCAAATCCCTTTGTGCCTCTTATCGATCCTCGAACGTTTAATACGGAAAACTAGTTTTAAAATTCAGTTCAAGTTTCACTTCGTAATGTCTATTGCACGATCGCGAATTCCGTTAATGCAATACGAATTCAAATAGGTACGATATTGCTTTCTGTGTATGTAGTTTGTAATAATATATGTAATAAATCCCACGAGAGTATAAAACCGTTCGGTTGTATTTTTTAAATCAACATCCGACATCGTAAACTGCGGAATGAGAAACTGCCTCCGGGAAATATACGTCGCGAATGTTCGGCTGGAAAGCAGAAACTCGTTTTGTTTGAAGTTCTGATTGGCTCGTTACCGCGGCGCGACGCCGCGTATTCAAAGCGAGACTCGCCGCGAACTCTCCATGACAGTTGCGAATTCCGTCCGCTGCATGTAATCCGATGCGCGAATGCACTCGTGCGAACGCAACAGCGAAAGGACGATACGGAAGCTCTCGTCCGAATTGAAAATTGTTACTGCCGTAAAAAAGCTCTCCCTTTTTCGAAGGAAGAGAAAAAGAATAATCGTGAAAGAAAGAAAGAAAGGGAGAGAAAAAATGTGGCAAAAGATGGAAACAGATAGGAAGAGAAAGAAAAGGAACGCGCAAGCATTCGTGCAATCAGTCGGATTCCTTGAGCGCGATCCGCGCGATCCATCGATCCTCCAGCGAGCACGTACGAAATTGCATGCTGGCGTTGCCGTGAGAGTACTGATTGCATATCCGACGATATCGCCTTGTCGAATATGTGTTTTCGTACAGGAGTATGAGATCGACATTGCACCGGTGCGCTTCTCCGCATGAGTCACACGGTAAATAATGTTATGCACGGCGCCGTGCGATTTATTTTGCATTATTCGCGGCATTTCTATCGGCGCCACCCCGATACGTGACATTTCGCGACTGTGCCTCAATACTATTGCTGCGTCACGAAATTGAATTGCACCGGTGGAGAACAGGGAATATTTGGGGAGCTTTCGCGGAGTTTTCTCATCGTAGATTTCCATCGAACGGATCACGTTCGAAAGTGAAAAATTTAATAAAAAAATAGTTTGTGAATAGGTAGACTTTAATTGCAATTTCCGTGAATCCTAAACTCATTAATTTATATTAGAATCATGGAGTGCTCTTCATTTGGTGATACAAGTCAATACAAGTGATCTTCTATATCTTTGATCTCATTGAACACCAAGAAAGATAGAATAGTGTTTGTCGACTTGTGTCACTGAATTGAGAGCACCCCTGAATAATTAGTCAGAGAAGTGGACCGGTGTTACATATTCCGATTGGTCATCGCAAATGACCAATCATGAAATTGATTGATCGATGTTATACATAACTGCCAAATGGACAATTCTACATTGTTAGGGACTTCACGCAATCAAAGGAATAGAGAATAGGAACAGGGAATAACAGATTTCAAATATTGAAGTAGAACCAACTATGAATATCGATCTACCTATGACTCTAGTTTATGTGTGTGTTCGAGAAGTAGTTATATAGATTCAAATTTCGCGTCGGTAGATTCTTCCCTTTGACGATTAAGCTTCGGAAAGTGGCGACGTGCTTCATCATTTGTAACTCCTCAGAATTTTTTGCGGTTTTCAAGGCAAAAAAATTCTCGACAATCCGGCAACGATCGCTCGCTCTTATGTCGAAAGTTTTTAGCGAATCGACAAGATTAAATGTAGTCTGGATCAGTCGTATTCGTAATTAGTAGCGGTCTGCAGATTTCAACGGATCGAAACGTAATTTCAATTTAATCATGGTCGCTCGAATTACCTCGCGTGGAGCTAAATGCGCGAAGAGTAATGCATCCGGCATGCGAATTAATTCGTCACTGGTAACGCGACGCTGCTGTTGTAATTACGCCAGCTGGTGCGACGAACTCCCTCGTCCAATATGTAATTCGTTAAATTTACAACGAATCCTTCTTCCTCTACGTGCAATGTAAAAAAAAAAAACGTAATGGTTATGTCTGAGCAACCCCATATTGCGAAATATTTTCACTAGAAATAATATCCTCCAAACTTCCAGAAAGAAACAAAAGTATCTGCGTATTTATAACGCACTGATTAATATTGAAAAATATTCAGCTTTAATGTTTTAAATTGATGACTTAAATTAATGACGTTTAATTTCTGCAACGTTCGAGCACTAATAATTACTACGATATTATGAATTTGAACCAATTAGAATAAATCTATATGATTTTTTTATTTAATTAAATTAATTATTGTATGTTTAATTATTGCAAAAACAAAACTAATAATAGACAAAAATATAAAAGCGAAATTTTATTTAATTAAGAAATCACGCTTTTACACAAGTACGCGTGAGTGAAATTTTACGCCTAACCTGATTACGCCTCGTCGAAAAAGCCGATTTCACAAGCTCCTCTTGAAGCCTCTTAATCCGTAACGCTTCAACGTCTCTTTCCGACGTGTGTCCTTTGATGTTACCGTGTCATCGACCGAATTAAATCCGAAATCTACCGAGGGATTCACTTCTCGCGAATTAACATTGCGCTTTCAAGCGATTGGCGGGGGAACTTTCCGGTATCGCATCAACATGATCACTCAAAATATAAGTTATTTTATTACAACCGGAATACGTTATCTCTATTTTGTGAGTTTTTAGTTGAGGCGAATCACAGTTAATCTTTCGCAGATCCTTCAATATGCAGACGTATAAGCGAATTAATCTCTAACAAAATTACGACATTACTACGTCGCGCTTATTTTCCATTTCAGCCGGACTATCTCATAGAGTCGTGTGTATACTCGGCGGTAAAATCCGTGGAATATACGGCACGAGCTCGGGCAAAAAGGTTTGTCTCGGGGCTGCCACATAAGATACCGCAAAATTAATTCCGACGTGTGGGTCAGATTTAATTGCGTTACACCATGCCATTCATGCGAGTCTTTCCATGAAAGGGACTGCAGAATATTATCAAAGTTTTGCTGGACCGGCACGTTGATATTAGACGCACTTGTACAAGTGCAGCCATTAATGGTGACCAGCCAAGCAACGTCGTGTTGTAACCATTTATTTTTACATCGTAAATGCATATTCTATTATTGTTTTATCTCACAGTATTATTGCATCGACGAGAAGCTGATGATGGACGCGTTAATCATTTACGAATCACCGACATTAACTTATTTTCGTTTATTTGATTGATATATTCCGTTTATTTCGACGTTCACGTTAAGCTCGTTATTTTTAACAGCGATATTTTCATCTACTATTGTCATTTTTTAAAATGCACAGAAAATTTCGTAAAAATACAAAAACGTTGCGAAAATGATTTTTTTTTTACTTAGTGTACTTTATCATTATATTTTGTCACAGAATATAAATCATGTGGTATCACGTTAATTATTTGGCGCTATCGACTTTGCTTGTGATTTATCGATCTGCATTTTTATCCGCTAACAAAAACACGATTCTCCGATCGGAAATTCGGACCTCTGTCCGACGCTTCATACACGGCGCTCGCGTTTGATTTATCGGCGATCTACATTTCGTTTGCAACGACGTCACGACTTTCGCGTCACATTTTACCCGTAAATTTTAGAAAGATATACGGGCGCGAAGTGACACGTCTCGCCATTATCGCATCGTCGTGTGATCGATGATTAAAAATACAGCGCGTTGGAAATTGCTATATCCATATTTTACGACTGACGTTACAGCGAAAATTAACGGACTGCGCAATTAATTTCGTAATAATGATTCGCTGCGAAATTTCAATGAACGCTGCCTGTTCGCCTGTTGGGTTTACATCGTCGAGTTTATGCCACGAGTAGATTGAGGAGCGAAACTCCATCGCTCCGTTCTTATTAATTCGCATTGCACTTCTGCATTAGCGAAATGTCGCCGGCAGGATCGTCTATCATACGTCGTAACGGTGAGAGAGAGAGAGAGAGAGAGAGAGTGAGAGAGAGAGAGAGAGAGAGAGAGAGAGAGAGAGAGAGAGAGAGAGAGAGAGATCGCTGCAGCCCATTTCTTCCGACCACGAAGTCGCGACGTTGATAAAGACAAAGTGTTTCCGTATCCGAGGCAGTCGGAACTCATAGTTAATCCGCAGAATTACAACTTCTCATAAGAATACTATAACGCTCAAGTCATTCGTCATTTCGCTCGCACCACGAATGTCTCGAAGATTTGCGTTTGAGGAGAAAACTCTCGAAGATTGAGAATTACAAACAATGTCATTGTTAAAACTACCTTTCGAACAAATTCAAATATTTAAGAGAACACGGCAATTTATGTGCTTATCGTAAATATTATTTGACCGGATATTTAGGATTCCTTTGAGAAAGCTATTAATTCGTAAATTATTATTTGCAGCTCGTAATATATTTGTAAATAATTATGTAAATACTAATTGAGAAATTACCAATTGTAAAAAGTAACATAATTGAGAATTACAATCGCTATTAACATTCCTGTATGCAAATTTAACTATTCGATATGCAAATTTGATATTTTAGCACATTTATCTAAATTTACATAGATCCTTATTCGCATATATGAGGAGACTATATATTATAATTTTACATTTATATTTTTTCAATATTTATATCTGAATCATATATGCTTTTTTATTAGCACTTTGCTCTTTAGTCAAAGTTCATTTTGACACTGGAATATGACTATTCGTAATTTTTACAATCAGTGAGAGTGCCAGAATCAGTGTGATATTCAACATTTCGATGAAAATATATGAGTGTGCATTAAAGTCTGTAACATCAAATAAATACCAAACAGCACTAAAATGGTTAAAATACTACAAATTTGCGATTACATGTTTTAACGTAGCATTGAAAAAAAAACGTTCTAAAGGTCAAACAAACATTTCCGTAGCAGTAATAAACGGAATAAAATAAAATATATGTGTTCCGCGCTTTTGCTTGTGCGGATATAAAAAAAACCGATCGGCAGAAACGCTCGGACAGGAAACAGCCGTTTTTTATCGTCTGTGTATTTGCAAAAAAAAATATTGTTCTGCGTCTAAAATTGCGTCCACGCCGTGTGGAAAAAGGCCAGTAGCACGGCATGTGCTACGTGTTATAAATTATAAGTTTTATCTCTCGCCCGGATACGGTTTAACTCTGATGAAAAGAAAAATGTCGTCGGCGTGCAACCGTCAGAAACGGGGACACTACAAAGGAAGAAATTCGAGTTCATCGCACTCGCGAGCGAACCTTTTTGTCTCAACATATTGCAAAGCAACCGTGATATGGTGCTAATATTTCGTGCGCAAAAATTCAAGAAGATCGATGCTGAAAGTCTTAAAAATTTTGAATGAGAAACATCGAGAATTGAAACTCGTATTATATTTACATATTTAGTGCACAAGTATCTTTATTATAATTTCATAGTTATTTTCCAATAAATGAGTGAATTCGGAAATATGGTATTCATTAATATTAATATTTGTATAATAGCATTAATATGAGCGTAGCATGTATATGTATATTCAATGATGTTCCGTTCACTAATCCAGGTTTGACAAGAGCGAAACAGTCGACCGGACGAACTATACCTAACAGCGGTATTCATAGCCGGCCATTATTTGATGAATAAGCGTAGTTTCACGAATCTACGAATCTCCTACAATATATGCTAATTCCTCACAAGAAGCCCCATTGTAGTTTCGCGAAACGTAAATCTATGAATAATGATTCGCTATTAATTACTCTTCCAATCGGGAAACGAGGCTATAAACGGCAATCGCTTGTAACTATATATAACGTTTCTTAAGACGTGAAATAACTGCACCTACATTTGCGCTGCCGTTAATCTTTCGAGTGACCATTGAAGCGTGTTAGAAACGCAAGTTGTAAAGAGCAGCAAAACCATGGATCTTGCACGAAACGCTGCGCAAGTGTTTTACAACAGCATGGAAGTTTGGCTTTTTCAGTCTGGTCTCCCTTTTGTCCAGTATAGCTCTGACCTCTCAATCCTCTTCGCCGAGCTTTTCGCGCGAGGCAAAACTCACCGCCAGTTTTCGAAAAAGTAAGGGTGTTCCGAACGCCAGGAGGCGGATAACACGTGCGGACTGAAGCGTACGTTCGTCCGATAAAATAAAAATAATAGTGTACAAAGGACGCGCATTCAAGTAAAAGCGGGCTGCGCGTACCATCGAGAGGACGGCTTGGAAAAACTTTCGGCCGAGAAAATCGAACAGATAATCGCGCGGCGGAAAGGGTGAGAGAGGAAAGGATGCGAGTGCATGTGTCGTACGCTAAAAGGGCGAAATAGCACTACGGTGTAACAAATAACGTGGCAACGAGGAAGCGAAATTCGAAAGAACGAGTCGTTTTAAGAATAGAAATCAGTCAGAATTCACTATAATGCAGGATATTTGTCGTAAAATATTAAATACGAGGGTCGTCTGAAAAGTTTTAAGCCTCATCATGAAGATGGCATTACTCGTTAAAGCCATTCTGGTATTATAATCGTGATACTTACGAAAGATATCTGTGACAATTGTGGCCACTTTGGACGTTCAGTTCTTGTTTGACAATCATTTGTGTCGTCATTTTGTAAAAATGGAAAAAATTGAATATTGTGCTATAATTAAATTCTTGCATTTGAAAGGCAATACGTCTACGCAAATTAAAGCCGAGTTGGACGCTGTTTACGGGGACTCTGCCCCATCACTTACCACCGTGAAAAGATGGGTAGCTGAATTTAAACGTGGTCGTACCAGCTTAACTGATGATGAGCGTTCGGGACGGCCAACAACTGCGACCACCACCGATAACATCGAAGAAATTCATCAAATGATAATGGACAACCATCGAATCAAGATTAGGGAGATAGCAGAGGCTGGTGGCATATCAAAAGAACGTGTTTGTCATATATTGACTGAAGAATTAGGCATGCGTAAGTTAACCGCACGTTGGGTGCCGCGCTTGCTCACTCTGGATCAAAAACGCATTCGAATGAACATTTCTCCCTCGTATATCTCTCTCTGTCGATAATTCTCTCGATATTTAACGATTTTATATTTCACCGTCAAGAAGCCATATCAAGATCTATCAAAATATGAGATATATTGCTTCTTCTGTCGTCAGAATTTACCTCAGGTATTTGGATATGTTGGGCTAACGATCTGAAAGAGAATATTTGACCTATATACGGTGAATTTTTTAATCGTAGAACATAAAATTTAAATTTTATGTACGGCATTTTATTAACCATTACGGGAATAAAATCCTTTAACTTTTTATACGAGAAAGTTTTTGGTTCATCGAATTTTTTATCTCTTTGCATTTCAATCAGCGAACTCTATTCCAACTGTATCATTCTCTCAGCATTTTTTCCGCAGTTATTAAATTTTTTTACGGCCATGGAATGATGACTCTCACAACTTCGGCAGTTCCACATGTATAATTTGCGCTAAATTTTTTTTAGCGAGCTGCGCATTTTTCTTAAATGTCACATTCTAATGTATGACATCTCAAACGGTCTTAACTTCCACGATTACGTGCGTTTCTCATCACTGTCGGCTTGCCTCGAAAAGCTTGCAGGGTAAACCTTAAGTCGCACGTTAATGCGTTTACGACGCATCGCGCAACGACGGATACGTTTTCGAGTACCATCCTGCTCGGAAGAGATTTGTCCCCGGCTATATGCGAGAGGTGGCGGAGCTCGCAAGGGATGGCGGGTTCATTAGCGAGGGGCGACATAATTCAGGGAGTTAGTCGTTTGTAAATCAACCTGGCTTGGGTGGTGGGTTAAAGACTCGAGCATGTGTCGCTGCGCGTACCGCGAGAAATTAAATGAAATATTACTCTGTCACGTGGTAATTCTTTAAATAAATTTTAGTTAAATTTGCTGAACGCCATCCAGTGCGTACATGGTTCGCGTTAATTAGCGGCGCTTTATGCTTAAATTTATTACGCCGCATTTGCTAAAACGACATCCCACGTAAATTTGAATAAATTTTAACAAGCGTAAAATGATTGTAAAATAAAAGTGGAAGAGTGTTAAAGTATTCGTTATTGCGCGGAAAATTCTTTCCGCGTGTCGTCGAGATGCATTTGCGTATTTGAGTACCATTCTGTCGTTCAAAGCAAATCTTGCGAAGATACGTCGCGTCGATTTCGCGTCTGATATGTCGAAGTTAAAACAAATAACAATCACGTCTCGCTTCTGAAGCTCCGTTTTCCCCGAGTTTCATCAATTCTCTTTCTCTCTCCCTCGACACTCGCTTTTGTGTAACTTTCGAGGGTTCGGGGCGAAGTATCGATCGATTTCGAAAGCGTGAAGTTCATCACGCCATATCGTTTCGATGGACAATGACTTTTCGGATGATGGACAAAAGCGACATTTCAACTGTTAGGACTGTATTACTCTTTTACCGTTGAATAGGGGAAGATACTCGAGAATATTTCCCTCGTTCGCATCTTTTCTCACAGTGACATGCTGACGATAGCCGTTCTCTTTTGCAATATCGAGCTTTCTTATCGTATGGGAAACGACACGATTCCGAAGAGAAACTTACGTGACAATGCGCATGAAAATGCAGCACGTCGGCATAATTTTGTGCTTACTTTTCAAGAGTATTCAATGCTATGTATTCAATGAAACTACAGGCAGACACCCATGCTCTATAAAAACAGACATCCTTGCACTGGCAGATCCACGAAGGGAACAAGGAGATCATTTGCCTTAGAATCTCTCGTTTCTTAAAAATATTTTTAGTAAAATGTTATATATATTTTTAATATTTCTACAATTTTTAATCACCATTTTGATATTCCAAAAATATTTTTTAATCTAAGATACTTGATAAAAACACGTATTCTATTATATTATTCTTTTATGTTAGTATACTGTATATATGTATAACTTATATGTTAATAATTTTAAACAAAACGTTTCATGAATTATACATTTAAATAACACTTTCGATATAATAATTTACATAATAATTCAATTTTCTATCTTTATATAGTTGACCTTGTAAAACAAATTTCACTTGACCTCTCTTTGATAAATTTCTGGATATGTTAACGCATCCTTGAGATACAGAAAATATTTACATTTGATCTTTAGATTATTTTCGGCACGTGGCAGTTATGTTCTTAATTTGCGGTTTGATAACTTTCATTCCTTTCCAGACATTTTCCTCGCGATGTTTGCACGATGCACTAATCCGCTCACGAGTGTAGGGAACTTCGTTGGCGATTTAGGTCGGACGAAAAAGAAAAACGTACTTAAGTCCAACCCGTAGCATCTCTCTTGTCGACGGAATGGGTACATATGTATGTATGTGTGTATATACGTGGAATATATAAACTAACAATTTTCGGGCTGTGCGAACTCTCACCCGCACAACTACCTATAACAATTCCGGCAAATCTCTACGTCACGTGCCGCAAGGCGGATTTAAGTGCATAATTCATTGTTACTGTAACGTCGCACATCCAAGTGAATGCGGTGCACTCTTGCGAACGGAGAAATTTCGCATGGTGCAATTGGAATGATGTAAAGAGCGGAATTTGTAAATTCTCTCCATCTGGTTCTGACTTTCAAGTGCCTAACTATTGAATGTATATTTATTATTTAATATACATGACTTTTAATATGTAGATCTCTCTTCTGATTTTCAACTATTTCATATTTCTTGAATCTTTCTTGAATCTTTCTATAAGAAATTATAAATGAATAATATTTTACTTTTGATACGAGATATACTTACGAGTTAATATTCCATTTTGTAAAACAAATTAATTTTTTTGAATGCTATCTGTTTTCATACATTATTAATGTTTTAAAATTAATTTAAATATATAATTTTTTGTTTAATATTAAACAATATGCAAATGAAGTTAAATCTTATTTTAAATCAAATAAAGAATACAATGTTTGTATTTATCTACTGCTTATAAAGTATATTATTATTCAGTCGTGTCTAATATAAAAATTATTTATGAAAGAGTATTTTTGCTAGAAAGATCAACTTCAAATTGATTAAATAAGTAGAGATTCTGTCAATATTATTCGAATATTTTACATATTCATTTTCATGAACACTCATGTGAAAATTATAATTTTTTTTCTTTTTAGACTTTTACATTTCTATTTTTAATCTTCTTTTATCATCTATTTTCTAGTAACTCGCCATATGTGTGCGTAATACGCGCAGATAACAGCTATCATATTTTAACTCTGGCATATTTTTTTACTGCACTGTATTTTTATAAAAGTTGTGGCACATTCTTCCGGAAGTGAAAAAGTACCACCGATTCTTTACTGGGAATATCAAATCGCGCAGCTGCATATTTTATCCGTCGGTGCGTAGCTTAATTCACATTGCCACGTATTATCGTGTATTTCGCGCCGCGAGACAAAGAAATTCGCTGGAAATTCCGAAACGGCCGCAGCTTGGGATATAAGTAATTCATTATTAATGTAACGATGGCGTGTACGGACCGAGCCAAGCTTGAGGAGAGAGAGGTTTATTCGTTTGGCACACGATGAGTCTCAAGTTGTGCTCCAAGTTGGGGAATGAGACAGGGGTGAAATACTAGTTTCGGTAATGGTTTGTAAACTTATAGCTTGGTGAATCGAATTCGCGAGTAAGAAGTTGAGTCTCTTCGTGTCGTCGCGTGTTTATCGTATATTCACCTCTATAACTCTCTGGAAATTTAACCCTAAATCTGAACTAATTCAGCAAGGAATATGCATTAAAAATTACAGTATACAGAAAAAAATAAAATAAACAATAAGAGAAATTTTCATTCTTCGAATGCAATTTTTTAAAAAAAGTTTCGTTGTCGAACGAGATGTTTGTTCTAGAAATACAGGGATTACATGCTATACTGGAACAGATGTTCCGATAAAATGTTTCGGCATGATCTTACTCTTCTATAGTTACAAGCTGTATGAAAACATGTAAAATCCGCTTTTTTCTACGTGATATATTTATCCCGGAATTACAATATATTCATTTCATACGAAAAGCGAAAATACTTCAGCGAATAAAATACAATATTATATTCACGCGTTTTTTCGAGTTTTGATTTTCGATATTGTTATTACATAGAAATATTGTTCATTACACTGCTGGTAGAACAGTGGTTGTAGCCATTGATATCATGGTTCTTGATTGAGTGATCATCGATATATAGCAATATTTCATAGATCTTTCATACACGCAAAAAAATATTTTGCTGCTCCAGCTAGAATTATCGCTGTTTTTTGTATATAATAGAAAATGATGTATCATACGCATAGAATTTATAGCACAAATCTAAATTCTATCTCTGTCATCTATATGATTAGATGCAATACATATTCAATATCGCAATACTTACTAGAATTTATTTTAGCTAACCAATACTAAGATTTTATTCGGACCGACAAGAATTAAACACTTAAAGTATAAGCATATTCAGGCCTATGACGGTCAAAGCTAGATCTTTTTTGCCTAAATAATTCCCAGTGAATTATCTATATCCTATATATGTACATGCATATACAGGGTGTTTGATAATTAATGAAAAATCTTTTGCATAGGGGCAAAATGGACTAAACTGGAAAGAAAAGTCCTTTGCCATTTTACAATTTTCTTAATAGTTAACAAGATATTAATTACTAAAAATTGTCGAAAATTAGTCTTCAATAATTTTTTACTCAAATACTACCAGCTTTACAGAAAACCTGCAAGAGACAAAAATTGTTTACTATATTCTCATAGAGTTCTAAGAATTTTTTCAGAATTTTTTATCAACTTTTTAGTATTGCATTTTCTTATTTTTACCAACATGAGAAAATATGGTATAATATGTATTAAAAAATTCTAAAAAAATTCTCAAAACTTTATGAGAAGAAAATAAACAATTTTTGTCTCTTACAGTTTTTCTGTAAAGTTGGTAGTTTTTGAGTAAAAAATTATTGAAAATGAATTTTCGGCAATTTTTAGCAATTAATATCTTGTTAACTATTGCAAAAATTGCAAGATTGTAGAGGACTTTTCTTCTCAGTTTAGTCCATTTTGCCCCTATGTAAAAGATTTTTCATTAATTATCAAACACGCTGTATATCATATTTTTGTACATGATATATATGCATGTACATATATAGGATATAGATAATTCACTGGGAATTATTTAGGCAAAACAGATCTAGCTTTGACCGCCATAATCCTGAATATGCTTATACTTAGTGTTTATTTTAGCTAATTTTTCGTACTTGGATATTTTTCGCTATAACTGCCAGATCACTTTTTTGAGTGTAGATCTTTTTTACCCTCTTCGTCTATCATCATATGTTTAACTATATCGAGTACACCGGCAAGCACGGAGAATGATGGCATCGGAGACACGCTCGTGATTTACTACCGTTCGCATTTTACCGGCAGTTGAATGCTCCTTCGCTCTTCCACCTCCGGCTTCGTCTAACTTTCCGCGATAGAAGATTATCAATTTTGCGGCGGCATTGTTAGACGCGCGCCGCGCCATTTACGATCTCGGAAAATCGACGGGAATCGCGCGGAAGTGAGCCTCGTAAAAGGCTAATCTGATTTACAGCGGAATCTCAATCTGAGAAGAGCTCGTAAAAGCTTCTTTCGGACTTTTACGGCGCGCGTCGTGGACGAGCCAACTTTTGATATTAAGGAATATCCCTTGGCATGATTGCGCGCGAAAGTGGGAAAGAGAGAACTTTGTCCCAAAGTCTCAAACGCTTTTAAATACCGCGAACCTAATTGCGAGCGATCTCAAGGATGGCAATCGCGGTCGTCGTCAAGTTAAGCGCTTGGAGTTGGCCCAGAGTTCTTTTTAGAAAGCCCTTTTTCCAGCGAGATCCTGCTATAACGATATATCTGAAGCGATCCTTCTTTTCTTCTCGTTTTCTGCGGTATGTCCCTGAAAAGGGATAAGCCGCTGAAAAGGGAGCGAAGAGGATGAAAGTAAGAGAAGACGATTGGCTTGCGTTGAAGAGCGAATTGCTCGATCGCCGTGAGCTTTGAAAGATTAGCTTCGAAGGAAGCTTATGAGACATAATTAGTTCTTGGATTGATTTGTATTACACGGTGATGTACGTAGTAGTGTGATATAATTAGGAATGTACCTTAAGCCTTAATTATCGTGTTTAATAAACAGAGGTCACGTTTGTGTTTCTATTACGTTGAAATTTGTTTTAGAATTTTCTAAGGAGATAAAAATATTTATATATATAGGAATATGTGCTAATCGTATTTATTGAAATGCGATTAACACATATTCCTTTATTGATTTCTATGAGGGTTGTAATGCTTTAAAATCTCTCGTCACATATTAATCGCTCAATTCTGATTTTATCTCTAAATATTCTCTTTATTCTTGTATATAACGCTATCAAATAATGATAAATAAAGATATCAATATCGTAAAAAAAATCACCTGCATTTACAGCAATTTGATCTGTCTATATCCTCTCGCATTTCCAATACGTTAATTTCTAATGCGTTTATATTAATGCGATATTTCAATTTAAATAGTGACAAGGTTTACTGACATTTATATTGTTTATACATATTACTGCATAATTGGTTTTCCGATCCTATTAATATTGAAATGTAATGCAGCATCGGCGCATCCTGTTGTAAGCATTAGTCTGCGGTGTCCTCCAAATTATCCTCCCCTAATTGACTCGGTATTGTCCTACCGCCAAACCATCATCGTCGTTGCTGAAAATAATGAGACAGCTTTTGAATCTCATGGAGTTAATGAACAGTTCCGCCTGACGGCGACAGGAAAGGAAACTTCGAAAATTATCGACATGAACACTCATCTCTAATTCCGCGTTTCAACGCGAGGAAGAGATACGGAGGCGGATGTCGGCATCTCGGCCTTTATCGGGAGCAGTCATGGCTCGAAGAGGATGGCTAGAAAGGAGGGAAGTGAAAACAGAGCAGACGGCGTACCGCTATACCGGAAAATAGGGCGTTCGCTCCCGAGATTTCGTTTACCGTGGCTGTCTGACATCTCTGGCGTTGTAATCTGACGGTATTACAGCCGCCGCGAAGAAGCATGCTTTTTACTCTTTTTCCCCCTTTTACTTATCTCTGCCTTTCTCTCTCACTCTCGCCCTGTTTGAACTGCGTTACATCGCGGAGGAGTGGTTCTTGAGAAATGTGGCTGCACCAAAGTTTTTCCGGAACCGTTGAAATTAAGGGGATTTCTTTTAATTGTTCGTGAAAGCATCTCGAACGTAATGGCCACACGGCTTTGTAATTCCATGGTAATGTAAGCGTAGTCGGACAGAACGAGAAGTTGCATAGGATAAGCGACGGTATAATGAGTCCTTTATGCTGCGAATAAATGTTTCTTTTTTTTTTCCCGCGTTGGATAAGTGTAACCTCGTTTATTTTACATTTATCTACTTGCACGAAAAGACAAAACTTCTGTTTTCGGATATGATATTGTAATGTAATCACGTTGTAATGCAACGATACTGTAACGGTAAACCTTATTGTTCGAGGCAAGAGTAAACTGTCGCAATACGATAGCGTTATGTCACGTTCGCGACAAAATATGAACAGTCAATTAGTGTTGTTTTTTTTTTATACATTTGGTAAATATATTAACACGAATAGTTTATGAATGAAAAATATGGTGTATGTATATTCCAATGTGCGCATTTCAATTTAATAATTCTTAAAACGTAATAAGTATTTTTAGAATGTTTTAAATACATAGCTTATCGATATTTAAAAATACCTCCTTTTCCATTGAATTATATAAATATAGTTTGTTAATAAAAGTATAAAAGTTTAGTTGATAAATCCGAGATAGACAGGTCAAATATCGGAGGTACTGTAAAAGTTTTACTTACGTTATGTTGTGATAAAATGAAGACAAAAAGGGAAAGGGAGGCGTATAAATCGAAACTAAAACCTGTTGAGCGTGGGATAACTTACAGTGCACGTCACTTTCTTTCTTGTAGGCGCTATTGATTTTATCGAAATAGCAAACTAGATAGTGTGTGTTGAAGCTTGTGTAATCACTTCGGGCGTAAAATTATGAACAGCGTTTTACAAAATATTAAAATAATCGCCGCTTGTTTAATAGTATAATAATTTATAATGCATGTCAAATTATGTATATGTATCAAACACATTAAGAATATTAATATTATTTAATAATATTGAAGTTAATATTTAATAATATTATTTAATAATACTGAAGTTAATATTTAATAATATTAATTTTAATATTTAATGGTATTAATGTTACAGTTACACTGTTTCTACAATATTTGTTCTATATTTGTTTTCATGAAATACATATTTTTAAAAATAGTAACAGAAAATAGGTTCAAATCAAGCTGGATCTTAATGCTAGATTAACTACAAAAACATAAGTTTATTAATCCAATAGGAGTCGAAACGTTTGTTAATAAACTTATGTTTTTGTAGTTGATCTAGCATTAAGATCCACCTTGGCTCGTAGCCCTTGTTTTAGTTTTAATCATATTTTTAAGTTTTTACATAAATTAAATCTATGCAATTAAATAAAAAGTTTTAGTTGTATGATTGCTAACAAGTAATAGAATTTCAAGGAAACCTCTGGAGGTACCACTTGCTAGTTTTAATCGTGGAATTCATTGCATTTTAACGTCTCCTACGACAAAGAACGGCAAACGAAATTCAGAGGGTCCATGAAAACTTCTGCTGTGAAATCGAATGATCTCGCGTAACTTTGGTATCGGCTGAATAGTTTCTCTGTTTAATTTTAACCGAATGGATCGATATGTGATGTTCGACGTTATCGTTGCAGCAGAATTAAGCGGGAGTAATAACGGGCTCCATTTTCGTATAATTTTGGTTTGCAAAATTACAAATTCAAATCTTGCTTTGGAGCGTAAAGTCGAGCCAAAGGTCGAATACCCGGAATATCAGTGCGATCGGTGCCACTTCCGTTTATATAATTTTGTCTTCTATACATAAATCGATTCATGAGCTATTTTTAGAGACTGATATCGCATAAAAATATAAAATAATTCGTAGGAATGAAAATTTGAAAGAAAATTTTGATTTGATAATTTTATCTTATTTTATTGTACATCTAAAATTTTCATACTAAACAGTTCTTGTTTGGGACGTTGTCTGCGCTATTTATCTTACTAATCGAATTCACGAAATACCTAAATTCAGTAGCATCGAATGAACTCGAAACCACATCGTTCGCCGTACTACGAAGTCGTACATCGCCCGGGCGTGTTAATGTGGTTTCGGAGCTTTTTACCGGTCAAACCGCGATGCGGAAGGCCGAAATTGCGTGTAAGCTTTTAACGTGCAGACACTCGTTATGGCTAAACTCGCCTCGAACGAATAGGCAGATAAATGGATCCGACGGCGGGGAAGAACAGGTAGATACATGAAAAGCATTTGAAGTTCTTCGCGGGTGAAAGCTGAAACAGGCTTCGCGATGCTCATGAACATTGCAGTTTCAAAGCTTAATTTCGCCAGATAGTTTCAGCGGTCAGAATTCAACGATGATGTCCGCCGCTAGAGGGATTTTGCGAGTGAACGTCAGTAAGTGCTTGTAGATGGTCCTCTTTGCCTCCTCCTTCTTCCCTTAAGCATCCATTCTGCTACTTGAAATTTCAGCGCGATTCTAGCGGCAATAGCAAAATCCGAATACTCGCCACCGAGCTAACTCGTCTTCAGTCAAGTGCACCGGAAGTAATTCGTCAGATAAATCCGACCGAATTTCCGGAAGAGATCTCTCGATCCAAAACTACTGTCTCTCGCTGCGAAAAGATTTTCCTTTTCGTGATAGATATCGATATACGTCGGAGATCTTTCGTTTCAAGATGATCGGTCATCATCGATTGAGAAAGAATAATATGAATATATAGAGCAGAAATAACAAAAAGTTTTCACAAGAAACATTATATTTTATTGTTTCGCAGAAGAATAAGATGGAAAAATTCATAGATAAATTTACGATATTTTAATGAAGGTTGTTAAATCCCTATGATAATTTCTCTTTAAATTTTTGAAAGTAAATTGACTTTATCATCATTAAGGAATTTGTTATTAAAGTACACGCTATTAGTGAGACAACCCGTGTACAGAGGAAAAACCTCCAGAGTGGTTTCCCTTGGGGAAACTACAGGCGGAGGATGTTTATTAGCGCGCTCAGATTGCATCTCGCGGTAGTCTCGTGTTTATTTGTCTCAATTAATTTTTTGCAGTACTTCATTATCCTATAGTGAATGGATATTACCTTCCAGATTTACGCAAAATGTATAAAAACGGAGCTCTCTCTTTGCGAGCGTGTAACGTAATAGATTCATTTAGAATATGAGAGTACGTATACCCTGGCTTTAGTATTTTTATGAGTAGTGTACTTGTGTACTTTAAATTGGATGGTGAATGCATTTCTCTAAATAAACACATGACACAAAAAAAATCACTAGTAGTGTTGCTGTAAAATTGCTTGATGTATAAAATTGTTGACTAAATGTAAAGTCTTTCCTGACAGCGCAAGTATGTCATATTATATGCCATACTCATATTTTACGTATCCAAACTCGCTTTGTAACCATTGAAAATAATTTCGTGTAAACGCTTGAGCTTTTATATATGTAAAAACAAGTAATTGTTTGTATAAGATTTCTTGTTTAAAATTTTATAAAATCGAGTTGAGTGATTACGTATCCAAACTCGCTTTGTAACCATTGAAAATAATTTCGTGTAAACGCTTGAGCTTTTATACATGTAAAAACAAGTAATTGTTTGTATAAGATTTCTTGTTTAAAATTTTACAAAATCGAGTTGAGTTCCTATCAACGGAATTATCAACAGAAGTTATTGTTAGATCTGTACCTAGCTGAATTATTAGACATTTCAGTAAAATCATTCTTTTCGCGTAACGCAATAAATAGATAATAGGCGTAAACATACTTGCGAATTTGTAGAAACGTAATTACTCTCGTGCGTTATATATGCAGGAATTATATCTCGTCCCTCGGTTGCTGCGCGCACGCAAATAGAATTGCGATCGACGAAAAGACAGTCTCTTGAGGCTTTCCCGGTTCTCAAGTTTCCATCATCCACCCTTGCTGTAACTCGGATCACGAACTTTATCAGGTCAAAGATTTGTTTTATTCAGTGTCACGTAACTCGTCGTTTTCCCGCGTATTCCCACGCGGATTCCATAATCTGATTGGCAAGTTCCATTTTGAGCATACATAAAATAAATCCGTGGACCCCCTTTGCGCCACTCGTGAAAAATATGAGATGTTAAAGGCTATCTGCCAGAATCAATATGCACTTTTGGATTCAATGGCTCTAAATTTATTATTTGTTATCCCGTCATAATCGTTGAACCGTACTGGTCATATGTCATTTCTGCTACAATTTTCGCGATACGCCAAAAATATTTGTGAATATCAGGATTTACGCTTCACATGCATGTATCGCGTATTATAATATGCAGTCACTTTAAATCAATCGACAGCGTCCCAGACGGCAGTGAATCAGCCCTTCGGTAATTTCATTACGCGATCGTGTCGCGGAACACTGTGGTGGAAAATTCACCGGTTGAGATCAGTTGCATTTTCACGGTTGGGAAAGCTTCTTGGGCGTCTCTCGGGGAAGATGTGTAGCAGGTTCTCCGAAACGGACTTCCATTAATCTCGATTCTCGATAATAAGCAGATCCACGTCGTGAAGTACGCGAGCGGCCGGCACGAGAAGAAAGTGTATGTACCACGAGTATACGTTTCGCAGATTACTTGCTCCTGAACTTTAATTATCGAGCGTATAACCTTCAACGAGAATTAATTACTCGCGAGCTGACACGATTTCCTGTTAGGTCTCACGCTTGCCGCCCCATAACGCGCGGATGGATCCAAAGAGAAAATTCTATTATAAGGTAACGAAGAACAGGTAAAGTCAATTATTGCGGTAGTCACGAGATGGCCGGCGCGAGAAAAGAAAAGAAGAAATTTATGTGGGTTATTATAATTTTATTGGTTTTTATTATTGCCTTTCCTCTTCAATAAGCATTAAAAGCTGTTAAAATAAAGACTAAAATTCCGATAAGCACGAAGAATTTAATATCCTCCGCACCAAATAATTTTCATAAAATAAAATGGAACCCGATATCGGCTCTTATTCATTGATTCCCAATACTTTCGATAACAGTCCATTATTATTTCGAGAACAGGGATCGTGATTGCGTTAGTTTCGTGGCAGAAAATTGTAGAGACACGAGATAATTGAATTATACGGCTACACTCTATTGCGTACCCGCGTATTTAGCCAGGAGGAAGAGAGCCACATAATGCAAAATTGAATCCTCGGTATTGGCGCAGTTATGAACTTTAGTTATTCCGGTTAAATACGATAATAATGAATTATCGATTCAACATTATAACGAACAGAACTCGCGCGACGATCACAGGAAATATATTTAAAATTAAATCTGAAATGAAAATCTACACAATATTAAATTATTTATACGTAATATATCTCTATACGTATTATCTCTATATACATATGTTACGCTACGATAATTATTCACATGATGTTACGTCAAGTAACAAAATTTTCAACACTTGACAGTTTCTTATTTCATTAACAAGCTAAGTAACAGTCATATTTAGTGCTTGTAAAGAAAGATCAAATGTGAAAGATATAAATTATTTCGCCAAAATCAAACAATGGAAACAAGAAAGAGAGTCACAGCCGTAAAAGCAAAAGTAATTACGACTTGTTTCAAGGGTTAGCTCGTTAATTACGACTCGACGAATAATTAATTACGTACGGTCCGATTAGATACAAAACCGTACGTGGTCGTTGTGGCGAGCATGCCTGAAAATTGCTGGCAAGACCGTATGGTACAATTAAAGCATTGTGCAGCGGGCACGAACAAGAATAAATACACACGAAGACACGTCTGTATGTGCGCGTTCTAGAGCGTGCACATAATTGGAGCACCCGTGAGGTTTTCGGCCGCCGAGTCGCTAATGAACGCGCGAAGACATTCTCGAACATCGTCGCTATTTTTATTTTTTAAGCTGCTTTGATAGGTGTTTACATAATTGAGGAGTTTAGAAATTGAGAAGATACTTTTTTTTGATTGAAAAATTCTTGATGAATACTTTTTTTCCTCTCTCGCTTTTTCCCTCTCCCTTCTTTCTATCTTTTTCTTCATATACTAAAACTGCAAAACTAAAGAGTTGAGAAGAATATCAATTATATATTCACTCTTTGAATTTTTACTCTAGAATTTAAATTTTAAAGAAAAAAATAAAGGAAAAGGAAAAAAACAGTAATAGGAAAGATATATGCGTCGCACGTTTAAAGTACGTCATAAGTAAGATCGTATTATAGTCACCGTGTTTTTCCATGCCTTCCATTATCACGGCTTTGTCTTACTGTCCCAAAGAATTTTAAACACGTTGAAAGGCTAAATAAAGACTGCAGATTATGTATATACTGCAAAAAAACACTTTTATAAGTATAGTTTAATAAATATGACAGAAAAATATGCAGGGTGATGCAACGTAAATGTAAAATGCATACACAGAACACGTCATTTCAAAAACTCCGCTTATCTTTTGAAGGTTATTTTGTTAAACTACAAAAATTCAATTTTATTTAAATTTGTTTACAATTTGTCATACAAATCTGACATCCGAATCTATCTAAAAAATAGAATAAATTACATATATTGTATGGAACAAATCCTATATAACATTAAGGCCCGTATTCAGAATGCGCTTTTATCGATAAAAGCGCACTTTTATCTCTGAAATTCTATAATATGCGTGACGTAAAGTATAATATGTTAGCGTGCTAACATCGTTGTAAGCGCGTTCTGAATACAGGCCTAAAAGTTTATGTTATATAATACGAGATATTTTTTATATTCATTACTTTAATTTTTTTAAAATCTCATTGTGCAATTATTTCGATTGTACGCGCAACAAATGAAAAATAATTTAATGATCAGTTAATTTAAGCAGTTAATTGAATGTTTAATTATCCCAAAAAATAATTTAATAATCAGTTAATTTAGTAAATTTAATGTTTAATTTTCACTTAACTATTTCGTTCTTCTCGGCCAACAGGAAACTTCGTAATTTGCGTATATATTATTAATGCAGTGGTTAATACCGCGCACGTGCATCCTGCGACGTTCCCGTTTTCTCGTGCCTCGGAATTATGAAACCTAATTTAAAGCGTTCCACAGGGATCGCCTTGCGGTCACTTTGTAGCCGGTCTTTACAGCCACTACCAAACCCGATCCTCTTTGCCGCGTGGAAACTCTCCACGCGCAAATCTGAACGGCCGCGAATGAACCTTTTGAAATTCACGGCTTGTCGGATCTGGTGTTGACTCATTTACAACGTGGCTAGCTAATGTCACCCAGTGACAGTCCGCATGCAGCGTAGCAACCGCACGCTAATGCTAATCCGCATGCTGCTGACTCGCCCGCAATTCCGTACGAATTACGACGCGCTCGTTTCCTCTAAGAAATTCCGCCAGTTTATTCGCAACTGCCTCCTCGGCTGTATCCACCTTTCATGTCGTCTAGGACCAAAACCGACAAACGTGGCCGACGAAGTCCGGGCCACGGTGACTACTTCAAAATTACTCGGGACCGGCTGGAAATAACCTTTGAATTATTTACTAGGAAATATTGTGGATACAGGACCGCGGAGGTCGTGGAGCTTTACAATCCTGTTCGCCCGAGTGCAAACCGTCAGCTCGAATTTTCACGCTTTTTGAGCAGCTCTTTGCTGGTATCGACGATACGCATCACTTTTACCCGCATAATTTTTATTTAAAAAATACCCGTATATTGTATTTAATCACATTGTAGAAATCGATATTTACTGCTCTATTTTCTACATGTTGCTTTCGTTTGTTTGCTATTCGTTTCTTAGGCGGAAGTATAGAGTTATACATAAAGTATAACGCATAATGCATAAAAAATGAACCAATCCAAGTCCTTTATATTTTCTTCTTCTTTAATAAATAAAAGATTCTTTCTACAATAAGCTCATCAGTAAGTAATTAGTAATAGATCAGAAGTCAGGAGCGAATTGTAAGCGAGTCGGTAATGCGTCATATGATAATAATAAGTCAGTAATCAGTGACTGCTAGAGATGATCAAATTCCACTTTTTACGATTTAAGAACTTAGGTTACGTTATGATTGATCAATCACATAACGTATTTATTTGCTTTGAGAACTACCACCCTCTTGATCGGTTGAAGTATTGTGACATCATTCTAATATGATTTATTCTGAATGTAAGTTTCCTAAGATTTTTATGACTTATAATTTTTACCAGTATCAGAAAAACAAAAATTAATTGTAAGTGTTCGATTTTCGAATAAAACATTTGCTGCAACTCCGTCCTTGAATTTCGCAGGTGTGTTCACGGATCCATGATGCACGAAGTTACCAACACTTTGCGTGTTAGTCCAGTATGACTGATTTATAAGTACCTCTTACACAATCAATCGAGTGAGAGGAACGCCTATTTGAAACTCTGCACCAAAGGGCCGACCTTGTTTCCATTTCTGAATTATGTATAGGAAAGTGCTGTATACACGTCATGAATGAAATATACGCCACTAACCAGACGTTCTATGACGATGTCGTTAATATTACCGGAGTTACTCGACTCACGTTAATTCAAATATCGCTTCATACGACGCGGTTGTATTTGTCAAACAGTACAGCACGATATATATGATATCCGTTCGGCATGCGGTCTAATAAATATTTCGTCGGGTACAAAAAGTATCGCGTTGAATATTACAAAAATAGTCTTGCCTGTAACAGCGCTTAATAAAAGCTTTATTCTACCGAGGGATTTCGCAGCATTTAAGGCGGCTTGAAAGCTTTCTAAAAGCACTCAGCCTAGCCTCGTTTAGTCAGATCTTCTTGCCGCGTATAAGTTCGCGATGTTAGAGGTGTTGTTCATAATTCGATGTGCTTTATTCGTCTCGATTTTAGCAGAACAGAAAAATCTTCAGCGAAAGGAAGGATCAGATAACGAAATTAGTCTCTGCCCGAGAATTAACAGAACGATAAACGATATGAAATGCGTTAGTAATATTAAATTCAGTGTCATTTCAGATTAACGAGAGAGATGATATCATTGCAGATGCAAAGTGCAAACTCTGCTTAATTATCCGAAGCTTCTCCACGAGGCAAATCGAGATTAAGTGAACTCGATTAGACTGCTATTCTGATAATTTTATTATCCTGAAAATCGAGATGCTACGGTCACTACTCCGTGAGATTGTGTAATTTCAGGTAATCTCGAATATTCGCGGACGAAGAAGAGCGAAACGATTTCGTAATTTTAGAAAGTAATTTCGGTCGCTGGAATATCGCTGGAATATCGCTGGAAACTCTCAGCCAAGGCCGATGTCGTTCGATTAAGAGTTCAGTCTGCGAGTCTTAATTTGCGAAAGCGGTTCAAATCGCATCCCCCTTTGTTCTTCGCGCGAATCATCGGCCGGAAGAGAGTTCGGTTTTCCGGCGGCGATTTTCATCGCGCGCGATTGTTAACAATGAGTTCATTGAGTTCCGGCATTCTCTTCGATCTTTCCTCTGGAAACTTTGGACAAAACCAATATCTCTCGTACGGTGACAAATGTCACTGTGTTCTCCAACACTTCCTACCAACCCCACGGATTTCGCCGAAGTTCGAGACCGACGAAGACAGAAGTTCTGTCCGACAAGAGCAAGATTGTTCGCACTGATTCGCACATTCGCGACCTAGGAAAATGATCTGCTGTAAATAAGGTCTTTCCTTTTGGGGGGAAGAGGTGTTCGAGAGCAAAGTACCGTAGAATTTTATGGCGGGGAAAATCGCTTAATTTACACAGAATTCCACGACGATTCACGAAGAAATGCATTTCAAGATGCGACGATGATGAGACTGGTCGGAATTGCAACTGCTCGGGCGCAGATTTCGATCGCGACCTAATTTTTTACGCAACCGTCTAACACGATTCCTCTTTTACGTTTTTCCGAGAATGTTCTCTTGATAATTTTCTAAGAGAAGAAATATCGAGGTCATCCAAAGTTTTCCAGTAAACAGGCTGAACACGAGAACGTTTCTCGATACCAACCATGTTTGGTAAAAATTCGGATACCTTCGACAATAGATATTTTCTTCAAATTCTTACTAATACGGATCTTTGCCGATTCGTTTCTTGATCGCATCTATCTCATTTATTCTCAATCGAAATTGATATTTTAAAGTCATCTGTTTTACCTATCTTTTTTCATAATTAAACTATAAACAGTAATGTAGTCCAAACTGGTCGACTTTATACCAAAAACGTTGGAAAATGACAGTTTTGTTATCGGCTTCTGGCGTCAACTCGTAATAGTATTTGCTTTATGTACAAGTTTTATATTTTATACGGATAAAACAATCTTTGTTTGGACTATATAGGAATTACGTGAAACAATGTTGAGTTTTTAGATTTTATATATCTTTTTTACATAACTAATATGAAAGATTAGTTACAAAATTTGTATGTGTACGATTCATGTAGTAGTGTGTATAATGTCAATGACATGTAAATCGTATGTGTGCGAGTCCTACTAAATCGATAACAGACGACTTTAGGACCCTCTTAAGAATATAGCGAACCAACAGCTCGGAAATTGTCGCAGATATTTCTCTTTTCTTTGTCAGTTGAGATAACAGCGTTGAAGTAATGATAAAGCCGGAATTTGATGCAGACTCTTTAAGCGTTGTATCACGACCTGAATTAAGATCAATGCTCGCGCGAATGGAAGTATGAGCAATAAATTGTTTTCCTATTGTACCAAATTGCCATCGTACAATTGAATCTTTTGATGCTTCTCGATTATCTGTTATTTCCACGGTGTGAGTTTGCCAGAGAGAATTTAAAAAAAAAAGAGGAAGGAAAAAAGGAAATGCAGCGACATGCAGAATCATGAAAAATGGTAGCACGGTATATTTTAATGCAGATTCTTTAGCGTATTCTACTTCGCGAACGGGCTATTCACTTCCTCTCGACGCGTAATTCCACTTCTCCGACGGCAACATGTTTATCGTGAGATGTATGCATTGTACAGCTGAAGGATATTCAGGAGTATGCAAAAGGAGCTCGGAGGTATTTTGGAGAGCTACCCCTTCTTCCGGTCGCGCACTCCGCTATTCTTCAAATATTCATGCGAATGTAGAGTCATACTACCATGGAAATGCAGGATATGAATCATTTAAGTTGTCAACCAGAAATTCAGTCGGCGAACCAAAGTAAAAGTATCCTCTGTCGAAGCTTCTTCTTGCGGTAGGTGGTTTGTCAAGGAAAAAAGTGTAAAACGTTGAAAATGGAAATAACACGACACGCCAACTCGGCGTACGATCGAATACCACCTCAAAGCGATTTCGTAGGATTCACGTCACGCACAGACAAGAAAACACTCTCTCGCCTGGCGCGAGATAATACCTAAACGGCGCGTGCAATTAAATTGCGAACGTATTTTTCGCCATTGCAAACGTGTTTGGATCGTTAATCATTTGTGCATTATTGTATTACTACATTGTTCGGCTGGGGTGAGGGGGAAGGAGGAGAGACTTAAAACAATGCTCTCCGAGAAGGGAGGAGTAATCAATCTTACTTTAGCCGGGGAGTACCGTGTATATTAGCTGGTCCGCTGCACACCCGGCACGAAATTGAACTAATTGCAATTAATAACTCTACCCGCAAAACACATCCGAGCGTCGTCTCATCGTCATCCCTTTTCTATCTTCTGTGATTGCAGGCACCAGTTCTACCTGCATTCTCGTCTCGAGCTGATTGAGAGTAGGCTGAAGGTCGCGGATTGGGGCTCTGTGGCTCGTTTGGTCGCCCTGATAGCGCAAGCCGATAGTGGCGATTACGATGCGCTGTCACCGCCGCACGCGCTCTATTCTCAATGCTGTCACATACAACCCGCGGAGCCATGCGAGCCGAAGCCGCAAGACTTCCTGCTGCGGATAGTCCAGCAGCACAAGGAAATCAAAGTGCGTTGGAAGAAGTATTAATTATAATTTGACTATTATACGCATGCTATCACACATCCGGGGATGACCTGAAAGTCATTGAAATTAATTTTTGTTTTATATAATATAATTGAATTGAAAAAATAAATTAAATACTATATTGTAGAAAAACATCCGGGACCGATCTAGAAGTCATTAAAATTAAATAATTATTATTTTATCTAATAATTGGACGGAAAAAATAAATTAAATATTATATTGCAGAAAAGATTAGTGCAGAAAGAACGCGTCGCTCATTTGCTACAACAATGACATAATTTAAAAAAACAAAGTTTTCCAGGAAATAAGTTTGAATAATTACTAAAATTTTGTAATATTAATTTTCAAGTCGAGACCTTCATTATGCAACTAGTCGAATTCTTTTACGTTTATTTTTCCAAATTCATAAATATATATTCTTCTTTTGCACTGTGTACTAATAAAAATAATGGGTTTTTTTTTCTTCTGTAATATTTGATTTATTTCATTTTATCCATTTATTATACAAAATGACAGCCAATTTAGCAACTTCCTGATCTATTCATACTTCCTAACCTCTAATGCGTTTTTACTTTATTCTCCTTTTATTTAATAAATTTTACTACCATCGATCCAACTTTGTGTTCTCTTGTTTCCGATGTTTAATAAATCTTTTCTATCTATTGTTCTATTTTTTTTTAATTTTATGTTTTTGAATTTGTTATTTGAAATAGAATATATGTGACAGCGTTCAATAGAAAATACACAATATTTGTTGAATAGTTGCATTTACAGAGAGATACGATTTTATTATTTTTTGGAGATGGAAAGAAGGGGAGGAAAATTTTGACAACAATCTTTTTTTACAATTTACAATTTGATAACCGAATATTGCTATATGAATATGCGTCGTACGATCTACATGAATAATAGAGATATATGTGAATTTTCAGGGAATGAAAACGTCGACCGCTGAATATTGGCTCTTGAAAGAGATATCAAACCTCGACGCATTCGGACAGGAAATGTTTCACAGTAAATTTGGATACAACGGAGTGTCTATGATCGGCGTTGGTCCGCACGGAATTACGGTCTACCGCAATCAGGACGAAGAGACGCAAAAGTGATTATGCATTAATATATTATTTATATTTCAACTATATACATATATATTTGAGATATGAACAAAAATTGATTTACGCAGTCAAAATAATTCCTCGACAAATTCTTTTAAAGCTTAAAAAAAAATAGCTAAGTTGATGAAATCTAAAACTATACTAAGCGTTTTCATCATAATAAATTTGGACACAGATTAAATAGAAAGCTTAAACGAGTGCTCTTATACGTTGAATAATCAATTCATCTAAGTAATATTGTGTCTCGTTAAATTGCGTATTTATCAACGCGAAATCTCAGATCGACTTTAATGTTGCTTTTCGACGATAGGAGACGGCACGTACCGGCTGTGATTCACGTTATACCATCCGCCGAGATGATCGTTCAACGAAACAGCTGTTACTGAGAGAACTTCATTATCAATTTGTGCTTAATATAAAATAACAAAGCTGTGTCTTCTAATGAAATTCTTCAGAAAATAATATTAATACATGGAAAATGCTCATGTGCGATAAGATCAATAGAGTCCTTCCGAGCTTTGCTTCATCCATTATGCAGAAGGAAGATTAGCATCAAGATTTTACTTTATCTTTACCTCCATCATGGTTCAATTTATTATACGATGTATTATGTATTGCGTTACAGCATACCGTATACAGCCATACAAAGCGCTACATCACAACGGCGGATGTTCCACTTGGTTTACCTCTCACTTGACGGCGAGGAGACATCACTGGACTTTAAATTAGACTCCAGCCAGTCCGCCAGTGGACTTTACAGAGCAATCACCGAGAAACATGCGTTTTACAGCTGCGAGACAGTTAGGAGCGCGGTCACCGCGCAATTTATCCGTGATTTAAAGGTATACTCCCTGCAGCGGATTTTGTTTTATATATTTGATTTATTTTTGGTTCTTTTACGCGCTGTTTCTTTTTCTTTTGATACAACTTGTTTTCCTAAGCCTTTTTTCTTGTGATAAAACTCGTTTTCCTAAGTTCTTTTATTTAAATTCGAATACTATAATCGATCGCTGTTACTTTCTTCCAGGGGACAATAATTTCCATTTTCAATGAGGACTCGACCCTGGGCAAGAAATATGTATTCGATATACGTAGGACCTGCCGAGAGGTATATGATAATGCGCGGCGTGCACTTTATTGCGAAGCGGCGACCATAGCTCTGCCAGAGGAGAACGAGATCCTCGATAGGCATGCCTGCGGGGAGTGCGAGAATCCTAAGTGCAAGGTGAGCGACGAATTCGTACCAATAAGCCATGCTAATCGGAAGATTCGCCATGCGCACTCGATACAAACGATTCGTACGATTTCAGGAATCTCGAGAATGTTTAGCGAGATTACTGGACGCTATGCTTTGCCGGATCTGCATGGATCGAAGTTTAGACACAGCCCTATTTCCCTGCGGACATGCTGTGGCCTGTTTGGACTGCGCTCGTCGCTGCGAACGTTGCCCGTTATGCCGGGCCGACATCGATTACTGCCGGACGATATACCTCCCTATCGAACTAACGCACATCGACAAGCACAATCCGAAACTGCTGTCGGAGACAATCGAGCCTGTATTCAGCAAGCCGCTGACGGAGGAGATAAAAGACAAAAGAATTTTGGACAGCGAGCCGTCGGTCGACAGTAATATTTGAGAACGTCGAGTCAGACTCGGCGCGTTTGAAAGATTCTTTAGGATTGTCACTTGCCGCGCAGGAAGGGTTTACTGAAATACAGGAGTGAAGCACTTTTCTATTTATCCGTCGAGCGACCGACCGAGTTTTTCGACGTTCGTTTGCATTCCGCAACGACGTTCATCCGATTAAAAAAAATTTTTTTTGCGCAACGATTTTAATTACGTGCAATTGCGTGTTTTATTATCATTTGATGTTATTTCCTTGTGTTTATTCTTAATTTACCTATTTAATTTTAGAAAATGATATTTATATTCGTAAGATTACTGTAATCATCTTTTTTTTTTACAGAAATGATTTTATTATTACCAATAGAATGGTTAACACCAACATTATTGTCGATAATAGAACGGTAAATACCAACGTTATTGTCGATATTACTTTTATTTTGGAGTTATAAAATTATTTGAAATTATTATGAAATATTAGTTTATGCAAAATCACGTATCTTGAACACCTCAGTTACTTCTTCAATAAAAATTAATTAAAACTATTAAGAAAGATTTTTATTGGTTCTTAGAACAAAGAAATACATTTTTCAAGAATAGTTAAGCTGATTTTTTAAAATGATTAACAAACAGGGTGAATGGTTTGAAAACACTGAAATTGAGGAACGACTGGTACTGTGATTAAAGATGATATCGTTGAGAAGGCACAGGAGATACGAAGGTAGCATAGGTAAATCCAACGAGGGAATCATGGGATTACATTACCGTATTTACATATTCATGGTGTTACAAATAATCCCTTTAATCGAGCGGCCGAAAAGTGCTATTAGCAGCATGGATCTAATAAGAAACAGTGCTGCCGACATGTGCGAACAGAGATATAAACTATATTATACAAGATCTAAAAGCACTTGGAGTAAATTTTTATTTCTAACTGATGATCGGACCAATTTTTTCCTTATTATTTCATGATCTTTCTCAATGCTTCTGTGTTCCTCTTGGATAGATACGCTTCTTTTTGGTCGTATGTTTACTCTGATCTAGATAACATTCGCAGGTTATACATATACAGGTTATACATATACACATCGGGTCGAGAACTTTTATCGGAATCGGTGACCCAGCATATTTTTACTACATTCGTTATTCATTACACATATGCGGTATCGTTTACAAAACAACCGCTACAATATAGCTGCTTCTAACGGATGTTTCAATGGAATAAAATTTAAATCGTGTCGATATACTTACATTAATTACGATGTTTACATACAGTTTACAATGGACTTAGAAGTATTATTGCATTGCCACTTTAACTAAACAGTAGATTGTAGTGATAAAGGCAACACAATACATTACATTTAGATATATATTGTGGATCTATTTTTATCACACATATAGTAAAAAAGTAGAATTAAATATGTAATCATTACAGAATTGTTAGTCGAAAATGATTCCCTGCGAATTATATCTTACCTCTTTTTTTTATTGAAGTATCCCATATAAAGAAGGAAACTTTTATTACCATAATATCTGTTTATATATGTACATAAGAAGTGAGATAACCCGCAGCAGTAGGGTCAAGTGAGTAAAAGTCATGAGTTCACCAAATGTCAAATCTGTTTTAATATACTACGCGCATACGTCATTCTTCGAGTAAGTCATAATAAAAGTGAAACGAGTTAATTGTCTGTGCTTTGCACCTAAAAGATAAATTGTAGAGTAAAAAGTCAATGGCATTTTGTGTCCAAGGAAACACAAAGGAAGACCATTCGTAAATAAAAATAACATATTCTTATTTAAATTGTGTGTCTTGAGCTGGCTAAATATTCAAAGCACTAACCTTCCTTTTTGTTTCCTGTCAGTGAGAGAAATTCGATATTAGCAAATTGTGAAAAAATAATCTCTAATGAATTATTTCTAATATTTACCAATAGCATTCTATGAACTGTGTATGAGTGATGAAAGTGACAGAGAGTAAGAAAGAAAAAGAGAGTGAGAGAAAGATAAAGTATGAAAAAATAATGATCGTTATAGTCATTTATCAATGCAAAGCAGACTTAGTTTGTAATTATTTATAAGAAGAGATGATAGTATGTATTTACATGCTACTATGTTTAACGCCCTTCAAGAGACTCCTCTTCAGATACAGCGTAGTCTATTTGAAAAAATATAGACTTAGTATTCTATATTATCATGAGATACGCTTTGCGAGTTTTTAAAACGTCGATATGATAGTGAAACTGCACTGTATCTGATTAGAGTATCGTTTTGAGTGATCTATTCTTTTTTTTAGACATTAACGTGAGCGTCAATATAAAAACGTTAAGTTAAAATTGTGATTATGCAAATCAATGCAATTCTGCAATAGGTAAAAAAAAAAGATATAAGCAACTGTTTTGTGCGCGTCAAGACAAAATATTTCTGACGTAAAATATCGCGTAATTGCCGTGGAATAATCTAAATGACGATAAATAACTTTGGAAATGATCGATATAATTGCGCGATTACGTTCTATGAAATATTATAATCGTCTGCAGTCGCGAATGTGAAAACAAAATAACTTTGTACCATTACTGCGTGTCTCGATAGCTGTAAGATTACTAATAATGATGACACAACAATAACACTATTATTACACATTACGATTAATAATTTCTTGTGATTTTAAATCTCTGTATAAAACATATATAAGAAAAAGTAATTCAAAATATTGTAGCTAATAGATCTATATGGTAGATATGAAAATGATCCGAGAGAATGAGAGAGAGAGAGAGAGAGTGTATGTGTGTATGTAAGTGTGTGAATGTTATTTCTAAAAGTTTTTCATTTGCAAAGAGTATTTTTAAAGTATTTCCAATTATTTTTTAGTATTATATCAAAATTCCACCTAATGCGTGAGACGGTGGGAAAATGCGGGCGTACATATGAAATTATAACTTACAAGACGTAAATTTTAGCGTTCAATACGATGTTCTAATCTGTTGATTAAATACCGTAAAACATTGAACTACCTCTTTTTTACTTTCCCTCTATATTAATCCTTATACAAACAAAAAATTGTCCTACGTATAATTTCATATATTATGAAAATTTCTTATGTATTATTCGATTATATTATACAAATTTTCCACTTAATTAATGATTAATTATAATTATTATAATTATTATGATTAATTATTATTAATATATTATAATTTTATATATAATATGTATTTATATATTATATTAATTATATAAAAAATATACAATTTGTGTAATTATATAATTAATATAATATATTAATTATATGTACAACATATTACGCTAAATTTAAATGATTACAGGCGCAAGTTTATCGCATCGGGCGATAAAGCATGCTTTAAAATCACACGTTCTCCCATTTAATTTTATTTCGTTTGGAAACGTTTCAGTGTTTCATAAGAGGCATGTTTGTCACGACGCTTCTCACGCACGTTTTGGTTTCTTCTATTCAGCAGATATTGTATGTCAGCGTAAAAATTAGCATCGCGCGGTGGAACGACCGGTTCGGTTGTCGGCGCGTTCGTAGAAAGCGGGTTCGTACTACGGACTACAGCCATCTACTTTTTTTTTTTCTTTCTTATACTTACATGTCGTGCAAAAAAAGCAGTTAGATGAAATCTGCCTTAGGCAGTTTTGATACTGTGATTTTTGAAATCGCGTCGCGATCGTAATATTAACGTTAAAAAATTATTCCAAATTAACAATTAGATAATTTTTCAGATAACATAAAATCTAAAATCGGGACATAAGACGACTTTTAAAAAATTCTCGCAAAATTTTTAGACGTCTTGTGTTCCGATTTCGAACTTTGTGTTATCTGTCGTATTGAATAAAAATGAAGATACAGATAAAAATAAATCAAATAAAAACCAAGATATAGTATCGAGATAGTTGTATTTCTATGAAACGCAATTCTTTCGCAATACTAATCAATAAGTTCTACGGTTTATACTATCGACATGACCAATCGCAGAAAGAGGGACAACTAATAATAGCGAAAGAATGGCGAGTGTTATTTTTATACCGTATCGATATCATATATTTATCCTCTCAGTCAGACAATATATGTTCTTATTGAAAGTAATAAATTTGATTGATCTTTGAGGCACAATCACTTTCAATGAATGCAAAAAAGTTAGAAAATAAATGATCATATTTATTCTGAAGATAGGATTAAATACAAAGTACAAATTTTCTAATCAATCTCACTATTAAATTCTTGTTAAGTAAGTCGATGATTCATCTTTAATAATGACAACAATCAACGAAAGGATGCGTTATCTTGATCAAATTTTTGCGTTTCGAGAAGTCAGTTTTGATGAAAGAAAACAGTTATTAATGATAATAAATTCTATGGCGATTGTTATGAGAAGAGATTATAATAAAAAAGATTTTTAACTCATCAGTCAGCTTTCGAAGAATCTAAAAGTTCGAGATGTAAATCAATTCACATCGGCAACGTGTATGATTAGGATTACCATCCGAATTATAAGAAAATTGTACGTTAAAAAATTATCTGAGGGTAGAAGAGAAAGAGGTATATTTTTTATACGTTAAATGTAAGTTTAATAAAATAAGATTTCTACAATATAACTTTTATTGACAAATCTCATTAACATAATTTTATAAACAAAATTTTATAAAATTTTAATTGATGATTATAAATTTTACGACCTCAAAAAGAGTGCATGTTCTCTTACTTTCTTAAGCCTACGATGTTAAAAATCGGTTCGAACTCTCGGATAGAGAAAGAAATTAACAAATTCCATTTGATCACATGATTGCGATTAATCACAATTCTTTCTTCCGAGATCTTTTTCCGACCGATTTCTAGTATCATTAATGCAAGGCTTTAAATACAAAAAAAAACTTAAACAATAAGGAAATCAACATATTGGAATCGTTATTGCTTATGCTATCGTCTCTACTGTGTTTAACCAGTTCGCTTACTGTTTACGTTATACTTAAATATCTTTGTGTACCATAGCTTTAACTCTATGGACGCGATTGACTTAACGCTGCAAATGCTTCGTTGACCAATGAGAAGAAAGAATGTTACAAATTGACCAATGAAAGAACGTTTGAAAGTATTTTGAGCGTAAAGTGTATCGCACCGATCGCACCGAAGGTGCCAAGGCGCGATGTAAATTTGAAATTTCGCGCTGCTCTTCCATTGGCGGCAGTCCAGCCGCGAATTCGCGACGGCGCGCGTGCACCGCGCGCTCCCATTGGCCGTCCCGGCGGCGCTGTCATATGACGGAGCTGCGTGGCATGATGGGACAAACGGATCGCGATTTTGCAACATGGCGGCGAAGTGAGGGCGAAGTCGCGGGTGCTGTGCCATCGGAAAATGTATCTTTCCTAGTCGCCCGTAGTAGCGATCCTGTCGTTACCTCGCAGTCACGCGCGACAGTGGAGATACGTGTTCAAGTGCTCGGTATCGGTCGTCTACCGGCTGCGTTGGCGCGTGTAAATATGAGGGAGACGGCCGGCAGCGCGACGACGAAGGTGACACCCCGCGGCATCGTGCGCCGCTCGAGCACGTATGGCAGGGACTAGGGCTCGCGATAAAGGAGTCCCCCTTTTATCCGAGCAAGAGCGAGCCGCGGCAACCACCGAGACAGGAGCAGCGATTAGCGACGCGATGTTGTGGCCAGCCCTGCCGAACTGTGAGAACGTGAGTGTCGTGCGCCGCACGCTTTGGGCACGGGCGAGCGATCTTCGTTGCACGGATGCAGGCCGCGCGGCGCGCGTGCCGACCACGGCCGCTTGCCACGATTGCGCGTAATTTCGGTAGCGAGAGAGGTTGGTCGCGCGAATC
>NW_017300210.1:241081-299482 GCF_001594075.2 Trachymyrmex cornetzi | reverse complement strand
CGGCGGCGGCGATCAGCTCGTCGAGTTCGTCGAGTTCGTCGACGCGATCAGGAAACGCTTCCACGCCTACGGTTGCGTTTCGCCCGCATTCCGATTTCCCTTCTCCTCTTCCCCGCTCTGCTGAAAACACACACTGGTGACACACGCTTCTCCTTGAACGACGATTCCTTAACACTCGCTTACCGATGTACCGAGAAGTTGATCTCTGGTCGGGCTCGGTAAACGTCGATGTAGCGATGCTCCAAAAATATACCGCATGCCTGCCGGCGGCGGTCTAAATGCATCGCGGATAGATGCCGCGGATAAAATGCTGCGGTATCGCCACGATTGTACGAATGGTTCTTTTCAACGCGCCTGTTGATCATCGTCACTTCGTGGAACTATCTGTTTACCAGATGCTTGCACACGAATTACTGCTCTGTTCTTGTACACTGCTTGATAATGAGTTATAGACGTATATTGATATTGAGAACATTGTGCGCGTGCAAAGGAATTGAAAATGATAAAGCTTACTTTCAAAATGTGTTGCAATTTTATTGTTGCAGCAGTGAATGCAACTTATTATCAAGTAATATAAACAGCAAATTGTTCAGTGAACCGTGGCACGACGAGTGATTACAACTACACTGTTTCTGAATGCGAAGAAACTAATTCAAAAAATTCTTGTTCTCTCCTTGCATTTTTACAGAGAATTCTTGTCGATTGTGCTACGAGTCTTTGAATATTGTAAATAGTTTGCTGTTCAAACCAACAGTTACGCTTAAAACATAATTACTTTTAAAAGTTTTGATGTTATTGAAACGAGACTTATTTTACGAATTTTAAATATATTAATAACTGTTGCAAATTTGCTGTTATTTCGTAAGATATTTAGTGATATAATCTTGAAAATTATGTCACATTTGCACTCGAATAATCTTATTTGCATATAAAGTGCTCGATACACATTTGTGTAAGTTGACAGATACACAGAGAAATGCATGATTTCCTAATTATCAGTCGTTTACTATAAGTATAAATATATATATGAATGATATATTAGAATCGAAATATGTACACCGTACACATAATTTATTTATAAATTCTATATTTTCAGATATACACAAAAGATAGAAGCTCTATCAATCACTGTGATTTCTGATCGTACATGCGTGCCAAACACGAAGATATAAGAGGGCGTTAAAAAGGGATCCAATGGTTTCCTGACATGATGGAAAGCAAATTATATGTGAAGAATGATCCGGGACTTGAGGGGCAATCGCTCACGAATGTACAGCCCAATCCGCTCGAGGACAGCGGCGGAGCAAGAATCTGTTTCGTCTGCGGCGCCGTGGGCCACAGCGAGCAACATTGGTTACGAGTGAAACCAAGTTCAGGTGGTTCACCCAATGAGCCCTATTTTCCGTTTCTTGAGTCACATGAGCCGCCAAATGGCTATCGCGGCGATGGTATTAGAAGCGGTGCTGTCAAGGCCTGCAATCTATGTTACATTCTGCTGTTACAACAGTGGGAGAGCTACGAACGAGAAGCTAGACCTCACAGTCAGCGAATTTATTGGTTGAAGAGATGCGACGGCGGGCCATTCACAGGAGCAGAAATGGCACTTCAGGGCGAGTACGCTGCCCAAGTCCTGGGCTTGACGAACGATCAGACGCCACAACTCAGACAGGAAAGTCGACCGGTTGGCGTCTCACCTCGATTACCACCCTCGCCCTCGCCGAGAATCGAGCAGACTAGACCGTCGTCGAATTCGATTGTTGAGGTGTCAAGGCCGCATTCTAATACGGCGGAAACACATAGGCACTTGGAACAAGCAAGACTCACAATGGAATCTCCTCATAGATTGCAATCACCTCATCAAAGGTTGCAGAGCCCACGACAGCCCGTTGAAGACGCTAGAATATCCAATGAGTCGGCATTGGATCTAAGACACGCACCTAGAAGCTCACCTGCGCCACAACCCACCTTACCACCGCCTGCAGGTTAATTACTATTCATCAGTCACGTCTATTAATCCATATTTGAAATTGAGAGAAAGGAAACGTGTATCTAACTTTTATGTATTTATTTGTAATTTTTATATTTTGTTTTACACATTCCAAATTACAAATAAACATTATTGTTTATCTGAAACAACATATTAAAAAGAGTACAAATATTTTTTTTAATTACAAAAATAACAAATAAATATTTTCTGTAATTGTCTAAAAATATTTTTACTTTATTTTAATAAGTTAATTTCGGGTGATGATACTATTATCGATAAGAAGCGTTTCTTTACAGAAACTTGTATATATAAAGCAAGACGCGAAAGCAACCGTCGGGATCTTCCTAATTATTAAATTGACCGAGGGAGTTTAATTGGATCTTTATCTGAGGTCAACTTACTGCTTTTATTCCTAACTTTGAGAGAATCAAAGAATGTACTGTTTATAGTATGATAAATTATGGTATAATCGTTCAAGAAATTATTTCAACGAAAAATAAAATTGGTAACGAATATAAATTATGAGATTAGTATTTATTAAATAGTAAGACACTTGTCTCTTTTCTGATACTTAAATCCTCGATAAGATATACATCACACTACTTTACCGGTTATTACGATTTATTACAACTTACTGGCCATCCTATATTAAGACACCGACATCTTTAACAGCAGTGTACTTACAATTAGATATAGATAAAGTATCAACGATGTATACGACATAGTGTAAATGAAAAAATATTTAGTGGCAATCGTGCTGAAGCGTTTTAATACTTAAAACGGGTCCGAAGTGTACACTTAACGAAATAACTTGGATAAAATCACCTTGGACAAGCGCTATCTGATAGGAGTAAAAGCTGTTTTTCACTTCTATTACGTTATCTCGTTTCAGAATGTGTACGCGGTAAATATACGAATCGGGTCATTATTTACGCTGGCCTTAGTCCTTCCGTGCGTTAATGTAAACGTTTGAAAGTAAAGGTTAACAGTTTTGTAGATAAGAATTATATGAAAGTCGCGGCAAAGAGCCGTCTGATCTGAATGGTGATTCTAGGCGATTTTCCTCCCGCGCTCCACTCGCGTTCGCGGATTATTGAGCTTTGGTGACCTCTACAATTTCGATCCGACCGATCTGATATTCATTAGTCAGCGGGTGCCCCCACAGATAACCGGGTCGTTCGAAATGGAGCTATTGAAACACTGTGTTTGCTATCGTGTATGAAAGCGCGAGAAACTATCAACACTCTCCGTATTCGAATATAGCGTGAATATAACATGGAGATAAACTCGCAAAAAAATACAGTTTCTAAGTGGGCCACGTGCAGCGCGATGATAATGTCGAAGGCGTGTGCTATTCTCGGGACAAATAGGATGGCCAGTTGTATCGTCGCGCGTTCACAGATTTTACGCGACGTCGCGTAAATTGCATTCGTCGACAATGAACGAACTGCGTAATCAATTGTCTGACATTGCGATTGCAGCTATCTACAGCAGTGGATCATCATCAAGCGTCGGCACGGATATCCTGGATCTGTCGATGCCGGACAAAAACTCGGTCACAGAAGTCTGTTATGTATGCGGGGACGAATTCAAGAGAGGATCTCTCAGTCATATCGCTGCGAAGCCACTGCCAACTCCGCCGCATCCTGTTTCCAGTCCACCGCCGTTCTTTCCATCACTGATGCTTCATCCTAGGCCGAGTAGAAGTCGACCCATGGACAGTGCTGGACGAGTACAGGTATATTTTCCGACATATTTATTTTTTTGGTATATTTGTTAAAAAATTAATATTTTTATAATAATTCATATATTTTGACTTTTTAGGCCTGCTTAGCGTGTCAGAATCATCTTTTAATACAGTGGAAAGCTTATACACGCCAAGGAGTACCGCATAGTGATAGAAATTATACGCTTCGCAAGCGGCAAGCACCTACAATGGATACAACCACATTTATTTGCTACACTTGCGCTCTCGAGTACCCTTCATCCAGTATTAGACTTCTGTATTGCTGTCCTAATCCAGAGAAGGAGGTGTATTTCCCTTTTATTTATTCTCTGAGACCTCCGTCAGGAGCTAGTCCTATTAGTCCTCAGGGAATGGTGCAGGTTTGCTCCATTTGTTACAAAGCTATCCCTCAAAAGCAGCAGGTGTTTGGCGGAGAAAATAACGAGGCACAGCCAGCCGGGCAAAATGTAGATTTCCGTCAACAAGGTTAATTTTCATTAATCTCGAAAAATATTTATACTTTATATTTATTGATGTTTACAGATGGGTCTAAAATAATTAAACGTTTTTGCTGTAGGTCCTTCGCCACGGCCTGCTGTTCCAAAATCTCCAGTCAATTCAGCTGGTAACGATATTCGCTTTAAGCCATACGACTTAAACAAGTCAACGGTTGCTACAAATAAGCAACGAAGCAGTACCTCCGTGAAAGCTCCCACGCCTGGGCAACGAAATTCACCTAATAACGGTCCTGCAGAAAATGGAACTGTTGCGCTTGGCCAAAATTATAGGTGCTATATTTGTGAAAGATTGTATCCTCGTACTCATATGGAATGGTAAGTTCTACCGTATAAATATCACTGAGAAAATTACAGTTTTGCAGCGAAATATCGATAATTCTACATTTTATCCTTATCAGGTTATCTACGAGCCCGGAGGGAATGAATTCACATGCTATGCATTTTCCTTGCTTGCGAGGAATGGCACGTACGTCTGAAAACGCTTGCATGGATAGTCATGGAAGAGTATTGGCGTGTAGTCACTGCGTGAATCATCTTGCGCAACAATGGGAAAGTATGGATGCTGAACGGGTTCCCTTAGAACGTCGCAGGTTAGTCCGCCACAATTTACATTAACTGTTTATCTTAAATGATTTGCATATATATTATGCATGTTAATAATACCGCAAGAAATGTTTTGTGTGTTGATTAAAATGGCTTTATCTATAATTATATCTATCACATTTGTATAAATATTTATAATTTAATCTTCATAAAAGATGAACAGTTACACAATTCTGTGAACAATTTACATTGAAAAAAAAAATTATTTCTAGAATTCTATATCTTCATTAAATGTTATATCATGGGAATTAAAAAATGTAACATTTGTAATGTCTGTTAAATTCCAGGTATGATATTCCTAGTCCACATCCAAACGGTGACGTGAATCGGTCAATTGCCACGCCACCGAGCTCCAGTTCGGATCGAACGTTCGGAAGCAATCCGGGCACATCGAGCAGCTCGATTTATTGTTTCTTATGCGGTTTACATAGTGATTTAACTCTAGCAAGAGTCTTATATGGCCGTCCTCAGGGTCGAAACGCGCCATTTTTCCCGGAACTGTTGCGTCACCAGTCACCACCGAACGCCGAACAGCTCCGTGAGGACGGCTCCGCCCTGGTCTGCACGTTTTGTTATCATTCATTGTTGGCACAATGGCGTCAGCACGAATCTCTCTCTGGTGGTCAGCAAGTGAACGCTGCCGAGCGCCAATATAACACCCATGATTATTGCTGTTATGTTTGCGGCATTGTAACGTATAGAAAACGGGTACGAGCGCTACCAGTAAAGGACTTTCCGTTCCTGAGGTATCACAGGCAACCGGAGAAAAGCCTACTGTTAGAAAACGGCGATTTTGCGGTGGTGTGCTTGGATTGCTACGAGACCTTGCGTACGCAGAGCCTCGAGTACGAGAGATGGGGTCTGCCTGTTGAGAAACGAGAATACAATTGGATTGTGCAACCTCCACCGCCTGAAGACAGTCCTGACGCGGCCATAGCTAGATTACCGTCGGGCGAAAGGTCCGAGAAAGTGGTGAGTATATCCTTTACATGTTCGCACTTCGATGACATAACACGTACATAAATAGACAATAAGTCTATTATATCCCAACAAAAATGGATCTACAGTTATGTTTGCTTATCTCTGACAGGTTCCACCGACATTAACTGTGAGGCCAGCGCGAAAGAATTGTTCACCAAAGGCACCCGATAAGAAGGCACCTGTAAAAATTCCGGAGAAGGAACAAGGTAAGTGATAATTCAAATGAAATGTGCTTACTGTGCAATGAGTTTTGTAATATGTATGTGACGCTTACAAAAACATTTTTTGTATATATCGACATTTTTTAACTTTCCTGTTTGGAGATTAAAAAACGAAGTAAAAATTATTACGTTATTCTGTCTCAAGAAGACGATTAGTGCACTTGGAGTATTTTTAAAAGTATATTCAGCGAGTTTTAAACTTTTCTCGTCTCTTGCACAGTAATGCACTTACTACTTCTTAATTAATGAATCGACAACAGCTCTCAGAAGATTTTCTCTAACATCGATAGTTGAAGCACACTTCCATTACTTAGATAATACTGAATTGACTTTTATTTAACCTATACTTTTTAAACTATTCTCTTATGAAATTGCGCGGAACGCCTAATCCCTTTAAACTTCTCATTTTATAAAAATCTCTCTTATTCACATGTTTAATTGAAACTATACAAAAATATAAGGTCCGTTATAACTGTAGCGGTTCTTGATTGCTTTAAATATCATGAAAAATTTATTCAAATATTAGTATTTATTAGATTTATTATGATTTTATATACGTATATATATCAAGATTGGCAAAAGTCCACATTTTTTTAATAAAGTCCATGCCAGTGGTAAAAACCGGTATTTTCCGGAAAAAACCGGCAAAAAATCTGGTCTTTTCTATTAAAAATAAATAGATTTGATTATTTTGAGTAAAAATACATTAAGAGGAAGACATAAGGGCCCTGTATGGGCTTGCTTTGAATCTTGTACAACATTATTAAGCAGAAATGTATTGCTTGTGGAACATTAGTTAGTGGAAAAGCTCCACGACTGAAACAATATCTTCAAAAGTGTAATAAGTTTGAAAAGAACGATGATGATAATTCAAGTAAAAGTGAATCAGACAGGAAGAGTGAAATGAATAAATCAAGTAAAAGAAGAGAGATGCATCGATACCGAATCACCTTCATGTTCTTATATTTTAAAGCAGCAGTTTTATAGTTTTTACCAGTTTATTATTTCAGTAGATAAACTCCGGACCGGTAAAATCCGGAATTTACCCTGGTTTTTTCCACCCACTGGATTTTTCCTGCCAACCCTGATATATATTAGGTGTACAACTTTGCTTCCGCCGTTTTCCTATAGATGGTTTTAGCGGTAAGTGGTGGTCGAAATAAATAGATCATAGACGTCATACAATAAACTTGGGCATCTGTCAACATAACCTCATAGAAACATTAGTCGATTTATGTCTGCATCATAAAGTTATTCTCGATTGAAAATGTCAGTTTACGAGCCAAATTCTCGTCATTTGCGGGAGATTTTAATTTTCTGCTTCAATATGAAAAGAAATCTGCGACTGAAGCTCATCGAATGCTCTCAAATACTTATGGTGAGGCTGCTATTAGTGAAAGAACGTGTCGTGAGTGGTTTCAACGCTTCAAGAACGGTGATTTTGGCGACGAAGACCGGCATAGCGATGGAAGAGAGAAGGTTTTCGAAGATGCAGAATTGGAAGCATTATCAAGACTCGTGTCAAAATCAAGAAGAATTGGCACGATCATTGGGAGTGACTCAACAAGCCATTTGAAAACGTCTCAAAGCCATGGGAATGATTCAGAAGCAAGGAAATTGGGTGCCGTATGAGTTGAAGCCGAGAGATTGAACGGCGTTTGTTTGCTTGTGAACAGCTGCTTGAAAGGCAAAGGAAGGGATTTCTGCATCGCATTGTGACTGGGGACGAAAAATGGGTTCATTACGATAACCCCAAGCGCAGAAAATCATGGGGAGTTTCCGGCCATGCTTCCACGTCGATGGCCAAATCGAATATTCACGGCTCTAAGGTCATGCTGTGTATTTGGTGAGACCAGCTCGGCGTAGTGTATTATGAGCTGTTAAAACCGATTGAAACAATCACAGGCGATCGATATCAAACACAATTGATGCGTTTGAGCCGAGCATTGAAAGACAAACAACCGCAATACAACGAGAGACACGATAAAGTGATTTTGCAGCATGACAATGCTTAACCCCATGTTGCGAAAGTGGTCAAGACATACTTGGAAACGTTGAAATGGGAAGTCCTACCCCACCCGCCGTATTCTCCAGACGTTGCTCCCTCTGACTATCACTTGTTTCGATCAATGGCACACGGTCTGGCTGACCAGCACTTCCGGTCTTATGAAGAAGTAAAAAATTGGATCGATTCGTGGATCGCCTCAAAAGATGACCAGTTTTTTCGACGCGAGATTCGTACGCTGCCCGAAAGATGGGAGAAAGTAGTAGCCAGCGATGGACAATACTTTGAATCATAAATGTATAACCAGTTTTTTACAATAAAGCCTCGAATTTCGGAAAAAAACCGCGGAAGCAAAGTTGTACACCTAATTTATCCAACTAAAATCTCAAAACCACGAGTATATCCTTAAGTAAAAATAATAATGGCGAGAATATATATACTATATATATTTTTGTTCTTCGCCATTACTATTTTTGCTTAAGGATATACTCATGATTTTGAGATTTTAGTTGGATTGCTTATCTTTTTCCGATCAAAAACTTCCTCTTATAAAAACTGAATGAAGTAACTCTCTCACGAGCTCGCTATCCATCGTAATATCCATCGTAATGTTTCTGAAACGCGAAGATTGCGATCGCACAATTAAACACTGTTAATCTTTGGATTTAATTAACTCGTTAATGTCAGTTGTATTTCTTGCACTCCGCGAATTCTCGTCCGTTGAAATTTTATCTTTATTTTAAAGTGAAATGAAGTGGTTAATGAAGTGCAGAGTGTGCACCGATCGGTGCTAAAACAGAAGGCAATGTCTTTTGATCTCGCTACTCTGCACGTTTAAAGCGTAGCAAATATATATATATATATATTTGTGTGTGCGTGTGTGTGTGTGTGCGTGTTCGTGTGCGTGCGTGTGTGTGTATACTGATACATGCGCATGTACATTTGTACAAAGACTCGGCGGGGCGGAAGGATGGATGTGGAAGGAAGAGGAAGGATGGATGAGACGTGAGTGGTGCTCTTAAAAATCCGACAGACAAAAGGAGACTGGCTGTGAAGAGCTATCCGAGAATATAGTCTGATGGTTTGCGTTCGAGCGAATTTCCGCTTTTTTTTCCATCGCTCTTCTGATTTCTCTTTACTTCCTCGTTTGTATCTTCTTTTTCTACTTATATATCTCCATGAACCCTTCTTAAGTGTGTCTTGAGTTATAAGCAGTATCTCTCTCTCTTGCTGTGCAAACATACCTTGTATACGCTCCATAATTATATCTTGCGATATTTCTTCTTTTTTACGCATATCCTAAAGATTACATTACGTTTAAACAATAATTCGAACGTTTATATGTTTATACATATTAACTGTACGATCAAATTTCAGAATGCAAAAGATTATAACGCGAGAATATCGCGCTCGAGGTGTGGTACATTTCGTTACATTTTTATTCGCTGACACCGCGCGTGTTCGTCCGAGAAAAGCTTTCTCGCCGCGAAAGGTTCCCTTGTGGCTTGGTTGCTGTTAGCCTGTAACACTTTCGCTTTGTTCTCTTCCTTTTTCGTTCTGACTTTAGCGGCGGCGTGCACGCCCCTGTAGCACGGAGGAAGGTACGTCTCCTCGAGTTTACGCCGTTGGACGCGTGAGACCACCGTGCAAACCTGCCATTTAGGAGTCGTAAACTTGCACTCGAGCAGGCCGTTGAAGTCGCCTTTTTAATCCGGCCGCAAGACAATCTTGTAAAAAATATATTAACCAAGTAACCTTCTCGTACAGGACGTTTTACAACGCTATCACGCCCTCCTTTATGAATTCTTTAATTCGCTCGATTATCGGCAAAACTTTATATATAAAAATTATATATATATAAAAAAAGAAATTTCTATTTTGCAGATATTGCATTATTTCGAATCCATAGGAGATAACCAGTGAGTTCACATTTCGCAAATATCGCGATTATTTTGAATCCATAAGAGATAATTCCATGAAAAAATTTATCATAAAATAAAGAGATTATTTTACTTTACGCTTCATTTGCTTCTCTATCGGGAATAAACCGGAGATATTGTATATATATATACATATGTCGGAAGTACTGCGAAATACGCCGGAAATCCCATTGTTTAACGTACCAAATATTTTAGCGCTATTATAATTTCGCGCTGTGCGTGACTCTTTCGAGATGCTTTAGTATCATTATCGTGAACGTTTTATGGGAAATCATTGTTGGCAAAACGACAGATTTCTTCATTTCGAACTTCCGTTCCGGGAAACTTTTGCAATAAAGCCTTGTATCTAATCAAACAGCGTACCTGGCATTGTCGACAGCAATGTTGTCACGTTTGTAATATCTAATTATCATATATCATAAAAAATTATAGGCCAGGCAAAATGATATCCTTCTTAACCGCTTATAACATGGTTCAAATTTTTATACTTGAATAATGACATTTAATGAAGTGGAAACTAGAAAGTAGATTTATTTAATCTGTCTACATTAAAATTTAATTGAATGCTATTCCCATAGCTAGCTTTTAACGTTTCTGTTTTAAGTATTAACTAGTCTGCACTGCGCGTAAAAACGCAAATGTTTAATATTAATTTAATTAAAATATTAAGAATCTTTTTTTAACTTTTGTAACTGAAATTTATCCATTTTTTAAATGTATTTTTGCTAAAAAAATATTTTTCAAATGTGCAAGCAACTAAATTCACGACGGAAGTTCAACGCGACGGTAATTTGCTACAACTGGAGAAGTCTTGAAAATATAACAAGAAAACGCAGAAGTCGTTGGTAACTCCGAGTATCGCGTTCTCGTTGAGGGAGGAAAGGAGGAAGGAAGTGCGCGCAGGCAGGTATAATACGATCGTCGAGATCAGGAGGTCGATTAAGGTCGGTCGATCTGGCTTAGAGGGTACCGGGGGTGGCGCTCGAGGTGTCAGATGGGACTTAGCGGAGGGCTTAGCGAGGAGCTTGCGCTCGTAGATGGAGCAAGGGGGTTAAAGCGCGGAAGGTGGAGTACCGTGGGTGAGGAGATGCGGAGGAGTGGAGGTGGATGACGGGTGGCGGGTTGGCGGAGGCTTGGAGGGGCTGAAGGAGAAAGAGCAAACGCCCGCAGCGTGACACCGCATTGCGCCCACTTGCCAACCCGCCCAACACCTAAATTCGAATTAGGGAGCCAGCCCCATCGTTTCTCGTCAACACGCCTGCCGTCCTCGTCCCGGTCCTCGTCTTCTCCTCGACTCTTCCTCGCCCACTCGCCCATCGACCCTCTTCACAGTAAACGTACGGGGCGAGATGTCAGCCCTCTCACCCCGTCCATCTGCGTGTACGACGTCCATCTGCGACCCTCCTCCTTACTCTTTCTCTTTCTTGGTCTTTCTCGGAGAGAGCAATCGGCAGAAGAGTACTCGCTCAACCGTGTTGCCTGCCTGTCGTCTTCCTGCGGGAATCGATATCAATGTCATCGACGACTTGCCTCTCACATTTCTTATCCCTCGATAACCGGCAGCATATATTCGTAGCTGTTCTAGTCAGGCACGCGGCCAAAAGGCTCGATTTCGCTCGTGTGCCCAACGCTGTCTCGCGGAATCAGTGCCAAGGCGCGATCCGATCGACTTTCCAGCTTCTCTTGCAGATATTACTTTGTGTGCTACTATAGCGTATTTTTTTATTAGTATTATATGGATCGTTTAACTTATACTAAAATACGATATACAAAGAAAAAAAGTTTATTCTTTAATTCATTTCTAGTAGATTTTTCTTTGATAGAACATTAGTTTGAAATTTATTTGTCAAAATATTTTTTATGTATCGATTTGAAAAATATTAAAAAGAAATGATATCTAATTCAAGTTTAGTAAAGGAAGAATTTACAATATTAGTTAAGCACGCATTATATCACTTAAATGAGTAACGCATTGTACATGTATAGGCATGTCCAACACTAGCGAAACAAGCATTCCTAAGGGCGCATTGTTTCCGAATCGAAAGGGTTGAATTCAATTCGGGTGATGTCGCGGTTCCGCGAGCAATTTAATCGGATATCCGTGGTGCGAAACCTACGCCTCGCGAGCGGATGCCGCGAATTCATGTAGCGAGGTATACCTCTCAACGCGTTCTCTTAACAGAGTATGCTTCTGGCTTGGCGCGTGTTAATAATTAACCACCGTTGACTGCCTTACGAAGTAGTAGAACCGCTTGCAGGCGGCTCCATGGCTCGTTTCACCGTGAATAAACCTGCCTTCCGGTTAGCTCCCCTTTTCTGCTTTCTGCTTTCTCGTACGGTCATTCCTTCTTTTGCTTCGATTCGTCCGTCAAAGTCTACGTGCTCGACAAACGATTCTTTTCATGGAACGATGTTTCTATCCGTTACTATCGGTACACGACTATATTTTAGCTTTCGTTTTCGCAGGAATTTATAAGGAAATTATGTTTCGTGAAATCATTTGATGGAGACAGCAAAGAGAGTCCCAGAGTATAATTTAAAAATATAGCTCGACTTTACTGTTAGATATCAAAGGAACAATGGCAATGCAGTCTCTTGAATTAAAAACCATTTTGTTATTTTTAATTTCCATCTGTGTCAAATTATAAATCAATCCATTTCTATAATTAGTTCCAAAGTAAACAACGTTTGTATTAATGTATGCACTTAGTAAATAATAAACTAAATTTGAATCAAATTTAATATATGTATTTTGATTTAAATTGGTTAATCCATTTAGTCAAATTAACGACATATTAAGTAGAAGCAGTGATGACCTATAAAGACGATAAAAAATAACTCAAATTGCTTATAATTTGAACATGATGAATTTAACAGAGTTCTTCCAACATAATATTTTTAGTACGCGGTTAAACATGGTTATTTTTTTCTTTATCACGATCGTTAAGGGTAAATCGTTCGCAGCACTTGCGTATGCGGGGTTACTCTCGTTCGAGGGCGATAAAAATAATACAGCTTATTAACCCCCTGGAGAATGTCAATGTGCTATTATAGAGAGTGGGTGGTGGTTGTGAATGACGAGGTAGCGAAGGCACGGGGGCGGGTGGCGAGAACGCGCATTTGTTCAGCGGTGGAGCGAGAGAAAAAGTGAGCGGCACCCCGAAAGAGGATACGGGGGAGCAGAAGAGGGTCGACCGAGGCGCGGAGATTGGAGATGAAAGAGGATAGTCGAGTAGTCTAGGGTAAAAGGAAGGGGTGAGGGGAAAGTTCCCTGTCGCCGCCACGTATTGATTTTGCCCGACAGACAGTCGGCTGTTGGACTGTCTGCCTCATAAGCCTAACTCACCGCTCTGTGGGATGTCGCGTGGGCCCTACATGGGTAAACTGTTCCCACATAGGTCCCAGCTCTTTTTTGCTCTTCTACCTCCTGGAGTGGGCGATGACACGGTTCCGAGCGCATGGAGAGCACTCCTGGCGTGAAGGGCATTCTCTGTTGATCGTTGCAAGGCGCCGCATACTGTTCGGCGACAGTTAGAATAGAAACGGTTCGTTTAAGATAACGGAGAATTCCAGGAATTTTTTTGCGTCTTCCAGAAACTGACTTTTGCCGACCGCTGATTGCTGTCTCAAAGGATTTCCTTCGCGCGATTTCTGAGATGCGTAGGTTTAGAATTAGAATTTACGTTTGCGAGGAATACATAGATTTCGTAAGTGTCTTTTACACAGGAATTCTTTCATTTCACAATTTCACGCGCGCCTACTTGAGCCTAGTAAAATGTCAAAGCGTTACGCGGTGCCGTTGCGTGTGATTGTCAGTTATGCGCGGTAAAATATCGCTGTCAAGGCTCTCAGAGAATAAATGTTGCTGTTGCAATAAGGAAATAAACGAATAAAAATTAATCCAGACACGCACACAGGTTAATATTTTTTTTATGTTTATTTGTCCTGTTTGCTTTCACAACTTGTTACTTGCTGAACATTATAAAACTCAATCATAATAAAATTCATAACAAGAGTATGGGCTCCAAGTCTTTCTTCTTTCTTCATTTTATCCCTTCCTCTATTCGCTGTCAGTTCGTCCCCAGGTCGTATCCGTGACAGACGTGTGTTCTCTTCGATATCGATTGCCTGTTACCCTGGCTCGCACTCGTCGAACACGTCGTCACTCGATCGCAATTGGTCGGCTTATCTACATCGCGTAGTCCGACTCTTCCGGAGAAGTCCTGAGGAAGCTATAAATATCGTTTACCGGCTGGTGCATTGGAGCTGTTGAACACGCGGTGTACCAAGCGTGCGGTAATACAACGGCGGGTGAGCAACAGATATATCGGAGACATTCGTCACTGCGTGAACACCGTATACAGGATTGCACCGACTTACAGGCTAATTGATCATTGAATATGGAACACCGTCCTGTCCGCGAAACACTCGTGCAAGCTACCACGACAGCTGCCGCCGCCATTCATCGCTGCGTTGCTCCTTGCGAGAAGCTGTTTCACACGACTTGCATCTGCAATAAATCGCCCATCGCGAATGACGGTGTAACGCTCCCTGAGAATTCAGTGACTCCGGAGGAGCTCGTTTTGCCATCTTCAAGTTCGTACGTCCAGCCAAACGAGGATCGTTTATCATTAACAGATAGTTTAATCGAGGATCCGCTAATTGGTTACGTAGAAAATGTGGAAGATGTGATGTCGGAGCTGTTCGAACGAATTTTTATATTACCATTCTTACTCAAGAACAACAAGACGTTCATCAAGATCGCGATGATCTTTTAAGTGACTCTTTTAAGATGTTTGAAATTATATCAAATTATTTTACGAAATTTACAATATCGACTTTAAATTGTACTAGTGATAAATGGTGAATTTTCTTGTTGAGAGGAATAGCAGTTTTATTTTTTGTCCATTCAAATTCAGGTATCAGTTACAAAATAATGTAAAGAATTATTGGTATGTAGTGACATGATAAATTCGCGCTTTAAATTAAAGATGTTAAATACGTAGGATTTTTCCAAGTGTTAACGGAAACTTGTTGCGCCTAGAGTCCTAGATACTGAACGATCGATAGCTCTCAGCTTGAGTTCTTTCTCGGCAATTATTTTAGATTGATATTGCGAGACGAGCGCATTTTGCTAGCGAAGGAAGAGAGAAAGACCTTTTAATTATTCCCTTTCTTGCGTCCGACACGAGCGTAATTTGCAGCAAAATCGATAACGGGGTATATTGCTGTAATCGACGTGGACATAGCGTACGCGTTAATAGTTAATTATCAACCTACTGCGAAGCAATTAATGCAGCAGGCGCTCGCAAATGCACAAAGCGTGTACATGCGCTTGACGATATTTGCAAAACAGTAAAATTATTTCCGAATAACTTGCATTTCAATCTGACGTTTCGATATCGTATCAAATTACTTCGCACGATAAATCCCCAAGTTCTCTGTTGGAATAACTACGACTCGAGTGCATATTTCTGTATATAACTGTGCACGTGGCAAAGTACACTCATTATTTTACTGTCGCTACATATCTATACATGAATACCATCCCGACCCCATTTACTTGCTGTTAGCGCGAGGCAAATGATTTTCATCGCAAAAATTGAATCTTATATTATATATTGGTCGGATCGGTTGGCGCGCTGCTTTTAATATACACATACGTGGCTACTTTGAAAGAACACGATACGTTGTTATCGGCTTAACGATCAACTTTAATGGCCACATCAGTTTATTGGATTGCTCGGCTACAATAGCCGCGAGTGTGTTCCCCGCGAAAGGGGAAATTAATCGCATCGCGGATACGTGAAACGTGTATCGTGCACGCGGCAACGGGAGGATATTATTGCGGGAGCGTATTTTGTCGGTGGCAGGCCGTAAGCCGCGACGCGAAGTTAATTACCCGTTTACAAGAATTAGCGTATCGGTAATTTCGGCCTTGGGATCGAAATAGATCGATGGCGGTAATTGTTCCCGTGGCTAATAGCCACGGTAAATTACGCGGATAAGATAATCGTGCCAAGCTATCTTGTAACGACGAATAGACATGTTGGGTAAATATTGACGATGTCGTTACGTTGGAGTCCTTCGTTGGAGCGATACCAACCAATAAAATGTGTATAAAGACTTTACTGACAATGTAAACGGCACGTGTCCAATTGTCTCACATTTTCCAACGAAATGAAAAATTTTACACTCTCGTACATTGTTAACCCGGCGTCATTATGGCTGGGTCATAATGACCTGAGACATTTTTAAACATCTGTATTTTCTTACATACTTCGTAGATTTTACTCTCTAAATCTGAATCAGTGGATAATCACTGATATTAGTGCCCAGTATGCCACTGATAATCAGTGAATTAAATGTGGGATCCCTAACCTAGCTAATCTTCATTGTGTGAGCTAACTAACTTTGTTTTAGTGCTTAAATTCAATGAATATGGTATTGGAAGATTGAAATTAACGTGCAAATATCAGTATTTTAGTTATATAATGCTCAAACATTCTTCCTTTTTTAGTTGAATTTTGCTGATTATCAATGCAAAGTATGTCACTGGGCAATTAGTGACTATCCACTGATTCAGATTTAGAGAGTAACTAACCGCCCTGTAGCTGGAGCTAAGACTTTCTAAAACCATTGTTGACATTGCGAGACCAAAACATATTTGGGTTATCATGATTCACCTCAACATCCGTGTAACATTTTAACACCACAATGACGCCGGATTAAATTCATAATATCAATTATATTCAATTTGAGTTTTTAAAAATCATATTTGTAGGAGAGAGCTACTGCTCCTACTTAATGTTATTATTTTGACTAAAACTAGGAGTTCAACAATTTAACTCAAGATGATGTATTAAATTTGGCTCAAATTTAATTAATTATTTACTAAGTATACGTTAATATGAACGATGTTTACTTTGAAACTAACTACAGAAATAGATTGATTTACATTTTGGCACAGATGGAAGTTAAAAATAACAAAATGTTATTTAACTCAACGGATTGAATTACCATTGCTCCTTCGGTTTCATGATGTAGGAACATTAGCTTGAATATTTTCTTGTGGAAATATTTAGTGTTTGCTTTCTCACACGCTAAATGTTGTAATATACAGCCTCAGGATCGTTGCACACATGACCTCGCGTAAATGACTATCTACTTAGCAACGATTGACCATGACGGTTTCACGGATTGTGTTTTGCGACTTCGGCGACTTGTGCAACTTTCATAACCGAGCGATGACACAGGGACTCTAATCTTTCCGAGTGACGTCCGTTAAAACCGCATTTTATGGAGAGCTAAATTACCTTCGTCCGAGCGAGTAGCAACAGCAGCCTTGACCCCGTAATTAAAGCGTAATGGGTACGCAAGAGAGATTGTAAATATTTTCTGAGAAAATGCACGAATGATATTTCATTTCGCAATGAGAATATGAAATACTAATCCTGTGTTTACACGGATCGATCAAAATTTCTGTAATTGCTGTTAAAACAGTCTCGAAGAAATATCGTGTATATGAAATGATATATTTGTAATAAAATCTATTCGGTAAACTGCTGGCCATGTAAACGTTCTTTTGAACAGTCTTGCGCGACGTTTATAAGAAATGAATGATTAAATAATTTTCTGCATAATAATAGATGAATCTTTGATTATTAACCTTTAAGGCCCTATTTGACAATATATGGTTACCTAAAGATTTAAGGTAACCAAGAAATTTATGAATGAATTTCATTGATGAATCTGTTGGTAACCTATAGGTAATCATATATTGTGAAAACGGGCCTAAGTAGGTAAGTGGAATGCTTAAAACACCTCAAATAAATTTTATTTTTATAGTTATATTTTTTAATGGTATGCATACAGTTATATTTATATTATTTGTAACCCTTATAAAATAGAGGAATGTAAAAATAGTGAGCTTTAAGACTTCTGGACAATTACTATTTATTTTTCTTTCCCAGAATAAGGTTTGTAAGATAACTACACATGAGACGCGCTGCGACCAACCTATCTACTTAAAGGTTAAAGTATAAAATAAACCGTCTGGTAAATCAACTTTGCATAGCATATGTGACAATGGAATTATACATAGCAGCCAGGCTAGAGGTAACGTCGACATGCGTCAAAGCGCTAAACGGATAATAGCACACTGAACGCGCGGATGTCGTTGGCCGATTTCGCCGAGTTATCTTGCTTCGCGGAAGTCAAATTACACGGTAACGGCGACGGATATAGACGGCACAGATCCGCGTGTATGTCAAAGTGACGACACGCGCGAATTATTTAGGAAGTCACCGACTTCGTAATCGTTCCATCCACGTCAGGGCTTTCGCCCTCACCGTCATCCTTGCCACTCACCCACTTCTCAATCCGTCTCTCGCGCTTACATCGTTTCGATCCCTTTAACGTTCGGGTTTCCGGGTGAAGTGGCGACGACGACGACGACGACGACGACGACGAGGAGGGGGCGAGGGAGAGGACGACGGCGGCGTCGGTGGCGCAAGCGGAACTCGACGGAGTGCAGAGTGGTTGGATTTCAGACCTCGGTGGAGGGTAGGGGCGAATGGCGAGGAGGTGGATGAGACGGAGAGAGCGACTGCGGTGGTTGAGAGAAAGGCAGAAGAGGGGGTGGCTTGTGCTGGTTGAACAGCGCGTGCCGCTTCAGTGCCAGATGGCCCCGAAAGGACGAGCGAGCGAGATAAAGAGATAAAACGAGAAAGGGGGAGGGAGAAATAAAGATAGAGGGAAAGAGAGAGAGAAAGAGACGAAAGACTCCGCTCGTCTCTGGCGTTTAGCTCGAGGCTGCTGGTTGCGTAAGATGAAAAGAATGGCAAGGAGCGAGACGTCGGGGACAGCACTCGGGGCCTGGAATGAACGCGGGGTCGTCCTCTTCTTTTTTCCTACCGAGGGGATTTCGTGAGAAACGTTTAGCCCTATAGATTTCGGGGTATCCCGTTCGTGTATAGGGGCGAGGTGGTCGCTTTCCGTTAACGTGGGTGGGCATAGGGATTGTCTACCCGGGATCCGTTGAACTCTCAAGCGGAACGAGTCAGGCCCCGACGCGACGTACCGATTATATTTCGCTTATCTAGTTTCTCGTGACGAAGAGGCTTATTTTGCAAACGATCGATGTTTATAGAGAGAGAGAGTTTGCGGCGATAGCTCGCGTGGAGAGATGCTAATGGGAAACGTGCTGGTGTGTCCATACGAAGCGAGTATTGTTATTGGTGCGCGCGGTGTAGGAAGAAATAAGGCTGACGTGGGTTCTCAGAACACACGGGAACACACAGAGGGACGGGGCTAACATTCGTGTCGGGAATCATTTATTCATCCGCAGCGTCATATAGCGATCGTTGGTTACGTGCCCACGTTCTCCTTAACACTATCTTCTTATCACATCGAAATGCATTTCGTCGTTCCGATGCAGCGCATTTCCATGCTCAATCGAGTCTTATATCGAACGAAAGTTGTATATTTAGATATGCGAATAATTTACGTTATACTTTCAAACATTTACAAAAGGTGGAATTCGCTGATGGTACATTGTACAAGGCATGAAATACGGACCTTACATGATCAATAATGCTGTCAGTGCCAACAAATACTGGTAATATTATTGATCGTGTGTTAATATTGGTGCATTGAGGTAGAATATTGAGGGTAATTCTGATTTCTTCATTTCAAGCGTTACAACGATGATCGAGAATCAAGAAATCCTGTTCATAAATTATGTCCAATTTGTGTTATTTTCAATCATTAGAGATCGCCATTGTTCCTATCCAATATGTCATTAATTTAACTAAAACGATGGAGTTAAACAATTTAACTCAAGAAAATGTATTAAATTCGGCTCAAATTGATTTATTATTTAATAAATATGTTAATTTGGACGATGTTTACTTTGAAACCAACCACAGAGATGGCTTAATTTATACTCTTTGACATACTATGGAAATTAAACGTAACAAAATGTTCTTTAACTCAAGAGATTGGATTATTATTGCTCTTTTGACATCTAATTGCGGATTACCGTCAATAATATTGTCAGCATTTGTTGGTACTGTAACTGCAGTATTATTCATTGTAAAGTCCGTAAATGAGTATTTCCGTAAACTTGCACAATCATGTACACAAAACTAATCTGAAATATTAGATGCTTCCATTTATAACCATTTCTATCACTGTAGATTAAATTTAATCTTGATTTAACTTATCATGTTTTTTAAGTTCTAAAAATTTAAAAAGGGAAAAAAATAAGTTAAACAAGATTAAAGTTACTCTACGTTGGTAGAAATAGACGTTAGTGACACAAACGTTTTATCTTGACAGTCCATGAGTAACAAAGAACGATAATTGTGTTGACTTGTGTCACCCAAGTGGAAAGAACTCATTATCAATAACATTGCTCGTGTAAGGTTGCAAAAGTATTATCTATACGTGTTATCGATTCAATATCATTGATCAGTATCATTAATTGTGTAAAGTCCGTATAAGCATTCAAGTTTGCAAAAACGAATAGAAAAACAGGCGCAATTGCTACTTCTGAATTATGCAATACCGCGAAATTATGCAATATACGGTTACTCATGTTTCTTCGTAAGATATCCGATTGAGAGGTTCTTTCAAGAACAAAAGGAAGAAAGGGAAAAAAAAAAATTCTACATGATACGAGAGTTGATGCATGCCGAGCGTTATGTGACCCGAGCGGGAATAATGAACGGGCCGAAGGCGAGAGAAAGAGAATCAGTCGTCGCGTCGCTGTCTCGCGGTGTGATTCGCGAAGACGCATGTAATAACGTGTGATGGCTCGTCGCTCTCGCCGAAAGCGAGCCGTCGTGAGACGAGGGATAGGGTGGGGGGAGGGGAAGAGAGAGAGAGAGAGAAAACTACCCCACTCTCTGTCCCGCCGGCAATTCGATCTTGGTCGAAGCGCGGCGGACGCGTCGTCGGCCGCAGGTGGTAGGGATCGACGAACGTGAGCGAAGATGAACGAAGGGCAACGACGTCTCGCCGCCACCGCACCGTTCTTCAGTCCAGTGCCAGCCGCCGTCGGTAGTTGATCGTGGCGGTCGTTACGTCCGTGTGCCACGTGAGTGAGCGGGAGAAGGAAACGCGGAGAGTGAGGAAAAGAAAAAGAAAAACGCGCGTCTCGTATGTGTGTGATAGCGGCAGGAGCAGGCGGGACGTGTGCCGGCCGAGGGACGTGGGTCTCGTTAATGATGGATTTTCTCTCGTACGCCGCGTAGGCGGGCCAGACGTACGTGCAAACGGGGCGCACGCGCCGCACGGAGAGCGTTTCAAAAGAGAAGCTCTCTCTTTCTTTCTCGTCCTACACGATCGTGGCATCCGGAACCCATCCGGCGCGGCGTTCGCGCGCGCACCCCCTCGACTCCGGCTCCGCGTGTCGCGTCACGTCGCGTCGCGTCGCGACGAAAGACGCGCGCGTGAAAATACGCTCTCGCCGTATGGCGGCGGCGCCGAACCGTTCAGTCAATTAGCCGTAATGGCACGACCTGCCGCGTCGGTCTCGGTCAATTAAGTGGTAATTAGTGCGCGGGCTGTGCCGTCGTTCGTGCTCCTCCGGTCTCTATCTCTCTTCGTCCCACAGGCGCGCATATACGCGCTGCTTTTGGAGTCAGTCGGATTTTGGAGTAACGTGGAGTAACGCGTGGTGGACGAGGGCAACGCGCGTCTCGGTGCGAACGTTAACGTGTCGCGAGTCGCGAGGTTGGAAGGTGGACGACGGTGCCTCTGTTCCACGGCGGTGCGTGCGCGCGCGCGCCTGCGTACGCCAGTAGAACGAGCGCCCGCGGCGGGCCCGAGGCCGTAAATCACGCGTGGACGAGAAGAGACGAGGAGAATAGTCGGTGCACACACCCGGCGAGAATGTGCGCCGGCCGGTGATATTCCGCCGATCGGTTATCGCTCCGAAAGGGATTCCACTCCGCTCCACGACGCGGAGCGCGCGCGGCGTTACACGTCTCTCGTTAGGATTCACGCAATCTCCGAGTTCAAGTTCGGTTGTACGGATGGTGAGCGGGAACCCTCGTCGCGTGGATTTCACGTGATTTTACGAAGTGTATGGTGTGAATCAGTGAATTGCCGGAGATCGGAAGAAACGAACGGCCTTGCTCGAAGGACAGAAGGATGTCTCGACTCGCGAAAGAAACTTGTCGGCATCGTCGCGCCGCCGGAACTATCGCCGTCATCGTCACCGTTCTTACCTTGGTGTAGTTTACTACGCAAACCGCGTCCGCGTTTGTCGTGTTGCCACCGCGCGGCGAGAGACCAGCTGTCAAAATGGACTTCCGGGCGCCACATCCGCTCGTGCACCCTTCGCACGTCGGACACCCTTATTACTATCCAGGTATACATAGCGTTTTTTATATCACCAATTCTTTTCTTCGGAAAAGGCTCAGCGTCTCTTTTTTTTTTTAATATAAATTTAATATCTGCGTTTTTTATATAAACTTAATATTTGGTTTAATATTTTTTGGAAAAAGAAAGAAGAAAATTTTGACCGTTAACATTTAAAAAAATGAAGTAGGGTAGCTGTAGGTATAATTTTTTTGAAAAACTTTGTTCTAGAAAAAAAAACGGAAAGCATTGTCCAGATGTCTTACAGTTTGTTATTTTTATATTCTTTTATTTTATAAATGCTCGTCTTCATTGAAGTCGGATCATGCCGGCATACTATTTTCTTTTTGTTTGTTATAAAAGCAAAAGAAGCTGGTGTGCCGATCGGCTTTAGTACAGACGAACCTTTAGGGTGCAACTAATCGAGGGTAAATTTACTTATATATAACATAATGTACTAGTCAAAAAACGTAACTCTAGTAGAATTCTTTTAAGATATTAGTCGAGATTTTCGATTGTTCAGATTATTACGAATTTCATGATATTTTTGATCGTGTAAAAAGTATCTAAATTATTTTTATTTCTTCGGAGATATGTGCTCATTTCGTGTTGATATTCCAAATTGACGACGGCGTTTTAGAATTCATTCGTCAAGATATAAAAATTTTATTCAAGTATGATTTAATAGCAATTTAATTTTTTTTTCACATTTTACGACATTGTGTTGGTTTGTACAGTGCACTTTCTAATTTGATGACAGGATGCAATTTGAATATCATCTTTAGCATGATATTAATTCGTATGACATGTAAGTGAATTTTTTCTGTTATTGTATACATAATGCATTTCGAAAATTTCTGTTGAAATTATGTCCGAGTTCGTTCCTTTTTCATAGTAATTCTATACCAAATTGATGTTGAATCTTACGATGACTGGACACAATCATCGCAGCGTTTTGTTACTGTTTAACTAATGATTATATGATTAAGGATTTTTGTCCTGAAGAGGACCCGAACCGGTGGTCGAAACGTTTACGTTAATTTTATATAATTTTTAAATAAACTGTTTGTTACACACGTTCACCCTGTGGTTGGCTCTTATAGGCATCATACATTATTGTTTAATTATTAACTTCAGAGCCTCTTTTATATACTTTTTTATTGTTATTTTTATTTGTCGGATCAAAAATTATTAGAAATTGTTAGAAATGTTTAAATTATTCTCTTTTGGAAAGGAAAGGGATGATGTAGATTCTGAGCACTGACTTTGATACTTTTCGACCGCTCGGCTCTTGATTTTGAAAACATGAAACGCAAACTCGCGCGAAGACGTTACGAGTCGCGAGAGCCTCAGGACACAAGAAGAACCGGCGACGTGATGAACGCCATTCACGCGACACCAGTTAACACGCGATGCACGTTTAATGCGCGCGTGATGTCGAGATCGTGTCGCGCGTGCGGTGCATTGTGCGCGAGAACGGTTCCGTGCATCGAGAATACGCGATTAGGCTCTAACGGAGAGATCGCTGCTGAATTATTTCGATCGCGTATTCTGAACGTAGCAGCTTCCAGAAATTGGCAATTTTGGAATCGGTAAACGGAGCGGGATTGAAAGCCGGGGAACAAATCTTGGAGTAAAATGCTTGACCGCCGACATACATCCTATTTTCTTTATGCAGCCGTAAAATTCGTTCGTTCACATATAAGGTCGTATCTCCCGAGTTTCCACTTCATTCCCTGCTGACAAAAATATGTTTAGAATTCGTCTCGCTCTCTCTCAAAGCGGTCTATTCTCTTTTCGGCAATCTGTTCTCTTCAAACTGGTTTTCCGGTGCATTGTATTGAAAGTAGGATTAACGTATCAAAATTTTTAATACTAGAACTTTATGAGCCAAAAATCTCGGGCATTTTGCTTGCAACTCCGATATTATAAAAATACGAGTAGTTTAATATAATTGTTCAGAACAATCAACGAATAATTATATCGTCTTTAATTAGTCGATTATTCTCCTTACCTTCGATTGTCATTAGTCAGTTTCTTATAGTTTAAGGATTACTACACAAAATTGTAAACCAAGATTACAAGATAGCGCAGGAGGGATCAAAGCCAAATATTTAAAAGATTCCTTAAAACCCCGAATGCTGCTAATTATTCCTGACATTTTTGGAAAATTCCTTCGAATATCCCTGGACGCCTTAAAGAAAAAGAGGACGGATGGCAACCCTAAAAAAGATAATTTAAAGTGCTATTTCTAGTTTCGATCACTCACTCGAAAATATTCGAACTTATCGAACAGAATCGAACGTATCGTATAAATAAATTCATAAATAATCGTATAAATAAATTCATGTCCCGGCAAATTTTTTACCTCTCATCTCCCGGGATTCCCCCTGTCTCGTGACGTGTCGTTTCAAAGTCAAGATGCATTCCTTTGCATAATTTGCATCCGAACGTCCGTTGCATTCGCGTCCGAATAGATAAATACGGAACAACGTTTTTAAGCGTGTTTATTATATACCGCCAATAAATTTGTCAGCGCGAGTTAATTGCAGCCTCGTAAGTAGCGCGTGGATAATGCTGCGTCGGAAAAACATACTCGATTAAATTAACCCCGTTCTCGCACCTTCGCGTGTGTACTCACGCGACAAGAAGTTGCACCGCGTTGTTGCATTTACCAGGATTGGCCTTCCGCGCGCGATGTCTTTTTGCACGGTAACGGACAGCGGGGTTGGGGGGGAGAGCGGAAGGGAAGAAGACGAGGAGGGATGCATCGCGACGCAGGAAACGAGCGTGCAAACTTGACTCGCTCACCGCGAAGCCCGCGCATCCAACCGAGTGTCGGCAATTTCCTTAACCACCTCGCTGCACTTCGCCCCGCAGGCGCATTTGCTTACGCGTATAATTTCGATATGCAGTAGAACGCACGAAGACGAACGGCTCTGCGTTGTCCCGCGATCTACCGATCTACGAGCGCGAAGGGGAAGTATCTCGAATATCTCTCGCGCACGTGATATCTTCCCCGACTGCATCGAAAATAGCCGGTGACGCAGCGTGTTTGGTCGCGGAAACATTGATTTGTTATTAATACTGCGTATAAACATCGAAGAATGTTGAGATGTCCGGTATGTTAAAAGATGCATTGCATACATTAAGGCGCGCAGATCGAAGGAAACAAAGAACAGAGAAAGAGAACCACCTATCAGAAATCATGGAAAATGATATCGTGGAAAATGGTTCCTGCCGTTTTATCTTTCTTGAAATTCCATGAGTATAACAAAGACTGAACACTTATGTATCTACTTGTGTCACCAAATGTAAAGCACCTAATGTTTCCTCAGATACAGCAGATGATTTCTTTCGCTTGAGATGTTATAGATAGAGTCGAAGCGTACAGTCCGCTACGGTTTACCGTTTCACGTCTATTAAGAGAAATACCAGTCAATCCCACGAAATACCAATAAATCCGCGTAGTACGTGGTCCTTTACCGAGCGGAAAAAGAGAATCCGCTAAGCGTCTGCCGTCGATAGCGTGCCAATCTCTCGGAACATCCTCCGTTATAGTCACCAGGTTTTTTCCCCTGACACACACACACGCGCACACACACATACACACGCCATCGTCGTATCGATCGGAAGGTCGATGGCTCGTTTCGGAAAAAAACGTGCGAATTAACTGCTCGGTGCTTATACCATGGCACAGGAAAATTAAAAGCGACGATATGAGTAGAGCCGGCCGCGATTGCAATTTCCAATTCTCTCTCCCCGCTTCCTCCCGCTCGCCCGAGGGAATCGGTTGCGAGCTAGTCTTTATTAATGCAGCATAACATCATTAATTGCGCGGGTGCGACTTTTTTATCGAACGTTCAGGTCGTTCAGAGATAAATATTAGCGCTGCGAATTAGCTATTTTGGCATATCGACTCGCGCCACAATCGTGTACGTGCGTGCCTGTGTATTCATTCTCATTTATCAGTTTTTCGTTTCCTCTCTTTCTGCGTCTCCTTCCTTCTATCTAATCCTCACTTTAATATCGAGAACCGGAGATAACAGCTATACGAGTAGTGTATTAAATCAAAATCGAAACATTTCGGCGTCGAGTGTTCTCTCCAAGTTTGAATCAATATACTTTTAATGACATGATGACCGTTTGACTTTTGCAATCAAAGAAAGCTAATATTAGTGGTAAAACTAACGGATAAAATTATTTCGTGCGCCATTTCGATATTGTAACGGGTTTATGCTTCGATATTACAAATTTTCCATCGTGATATCAGATATTTTCTACGTCGCGCTGTTGGAGAAGCATAAAAAAGCTTAGCCTTGGGTTACGACGAACGTTTTTCCTATACATATTCGCATGAATCGCTATCTCCGTGCAACGCATGTCGATTTGAATTCGCTACCTTTGATACCGCTCGCATATTATCACATACTTACGTTAGCACTGGAATACTTGCAAGTATTTAGGTAGCATTGAGAGCTGCATCTATTTAACGCCGAATCGATAACGTCCCACGTGTATTTATGTAACACGTCAATATCCATGCTTTGCAACTCCCACGCATATTTGCCATGGTTATTATTTCTATATAAAAATTCCCACACCGTTAGATCGAACGACGGTTCGCGGAAATCATTGAGATTCACTTGCGTGATTACAATCCTCTTGCAGCTGGTTTGTACAAGGAAATATTCCCCGTATATATCGAAATCGCTCTCTCACGTCGGAAAAGGTTAACTCCACTTTATTCGAGATTTATATCTTTCTCGATGATCGTTCAGCTTGCACGGCAAATGACATCGTTTCTTGCCGGTGAGACAGCCTGTCGCCTGAACCGTAAATCACTTTGCAGCCGAGCGACGGACATTGTCCCTTTGGCAATAATAAACGCTTCTTCCCCCTTCGCCATCTTTTCTAACGATTTTCGTTCTTCCGTTATCTATCCACCACGATCGATAAAACGATCTGACGTACGAGTGACGTCATCATTTTTTGACCCCGTTGACGCTTTGCGCGAAAAATTAACTATTTATCAATATGCCGAGATTTTTAACGGTTATCTAATAATAACGAAAGCTCTCTCTCCGTTCTGCGTCTAGTCGTTTTCACTCCCAGCGTTTTCTAGCCCAGCTTCTCGATTATCCGTGGACGAACGATAAAATGAAGGACGTTCGAGTGACGTCGCCACTTTTCTCACTGCGCGAAAAATTAATTATCTATCAATACGGCTGGACAGTGAGCCCGCATTTTTTGCACTGAACGAAGCTGCGATCGTATCCCCAAAGTGGAAGCTGAAAAAAAGCATGACGGATTACAATCCGGATATCGCATGCCGCTAGATTATCTCGGATTCTCCACGAGCGCGCGATGTGTCCGTCCCGGTTAGATTAACGAAAGTAATTCCACCTGCGATTAAAACGCGATTAACACACGACAGTTGTTGATATTGCGTAATTACTGTGATCGGTATGGATATTCTTTCTCTTCTTCCTTCCCAGTTTGCATTATTCTCGCAACTTGTTTTCTCACGGTCGTTCACGCAGGATGTAAAAGCTATACTTTTTAAATTAGACCGATGAGTCATTAGTGTCCTGTGCATTTTTTTAATGCTAAAAGCATCTAAAATAATGATCTCTGTCTTGCCTTTTTTTATGCACATTCTTACAAATACTAAAGATATTTTGTGGAATCACTTAATAATTTTTGTATTCTGGTTTTCCATTTTCTGGTTAACTTGTGATTAGACTTAACTTGATGATGTAAACAATTATTTTTTCTAGTTAAAATTCTTCAAAAGTTACTATAAAACCATTACTTTAGTAATTAATTATAGATGAAGAAACAATTCTTTTATTATTATCAAATTAAACAAAGTTAAGATTACTTTCCAGGGAGAGACATACAATGTAACAATAAACAATGTTGAACAGAGACGAAATGGTCACTGTGTCACACTACCTTTTTATAAGTCTACGTACACAAATTAACTAGAAAATGAAAAAGCTGACCTAAAAAATATGAACGACTCATCGTGTACAATAAAGGACCGGAAATTCATCACGTATTTAGATTTCACTAACTTCTCTATCAATGGGGTAATAAAATCTGTAGAAAGTAGACATTTTTCTGACGGACGCGACGTGCAATGATAATTTGCGTACAGTTTAGCAATGATGGAGCATCGGGCGGTGCTTCCAATTCCGCGAATGCGGTCGTAATCGATCCCCTCATTAACATCGTGCAATTGTTTAGAGATACGCGCACGCTTCTGGCCCGCCCGCAGGCTCGCTCTGCAAACCGTCATCGTGTTTAGTCGCGTCACGCAACTGAACGTGTGTGCAATCGTCACGCTTGCTCGCACGCTCGCAGGACAGGCCTTGTCGTTAAGTGACCCGTATTGATTATCGAGCGGCTAATTTAGCTGATATTTGCGCGGCTTCTCTGCCCGCGTGCGTGCGTGCATGCGTGCGTGCATGCGTACGTACGTGCGTGCATTACGGCTCACAGCTCGTCTCTTTTATCGCTCGTCATTGTGAACGCGGTCTCATGCCGCGCATGATGAAAATAAATAACTCGTTCTTAAAGGGGCGACATTTAACCATGCCAATTCTCCACACACGATGGGTCGTATACGGTATACACGCGTGATTAACGGGTTGTCTTTCCGCTTCGTTATTAATAATGCATAAAAGAAACAACGCTGCCATTAATCGCCGCTCCGGCGATGTTATCGGCCTCGTATCAGCCTCCCGTAATAACGGAGCCCCAAGAATGAACCAGAAGAGTGACAAGTGCCACAAGGAAAGATTATCTCTTATATACCAGAGAATGATCAGAGTTCACTTAAATAATTCTTTTTTTATAATTAAATGCCTGGCCTCTGGTTTAATCTGGCTCATCTACTCGCGTGAACAATATTCGTGTTTGATAATTAGCGGAGGGTAAAGAAAGCAAATAACTTTCGCTCCGAGTTTAACACTTCGCGAGTTAATCCTTCCTGAAAGCCGTCGACGGACGAACACTGTTCGTGCGTTAGCTTATTTACTGATGCACGAAGCGCCTTTACCGCGAGATCGGCTGCGGGAATCTCGCACGGTATGAAGAGAGAGAGAGAGAAAGAGAGAGAAGCCTCACTGACAGACCCTGGGGTTAAATCCAGTTCCATTACGGGATCGTCGATCCGGGTGGTCGACTAACAGCGTCTAACTCGGCTAATTCTCGTGTCCTCTCTGCACGGGCACGAGTTCTCTCGCCACACTAAGTAATACCGAAGCGAAACACGGTTTTCTTCGATTGCATAGGAGATGCGATTCCCTATCAGAGCCAATCGCAGTAAATTGAAGACAAGTCAGTTCTGCGAAGGTATTATGACGTGGTGCTTTCTTGCGACGTATTTTTGGCGCTGAAGACGATATCTTGAGAGAAATTGGTTTTTTCTTACATAAATTTACTTTATGTTATTTAAGTTTTTATTGTAATCTTTATATTAAATTGCGACGATAGACGCACAGTATACACGATTTTGACGGGTTTCTTTTTGCGAAATGTCCTCAGAAGCGACGCGTTCGACAAGGCACGAACGCAGGTACTCTTCCGCTTTTTCCCGTTCTTTTTTTCCGCTATCCTTCTCGGCTTTTTATCCGGCCCACCCGTGCGGCACCGCAAATGTCTCGCAAGGCCTGCCCGGCACTCGGACCGTAACGAAGTGGAACGGGCGTAAAAATGAGTGGAAGACAATTAAGGAGGGGACGGTGGGGGAAGGGGCGCGCAGTTGGAGGGAGCGGCGAAGGATCAGAGGAGGTAGTGGAAGAAGGAAAAGAGGAGCGGAGAAAAAACGGAAGGTCGACCACCTAGCGGCCTGATAAAGTCCATTACCTTCTCCTTTGGATCTTGCGAGCGATTCGCCTCCTCCTCCTCCTTCTTCTCATTCTCGTCCCTTTAGCCTCACGCCAAATTCGCATAACTGTTCCTTTTTCCCCCCTCCTTCGTCGCTCCCCGTCTTACGATGGGTTGCATCCCTCCCTCCCCTCCCCTCCCCTCCCCTCCTCTCCCTGGCTTCTTCGCGGTCAGCTTCACCGCAGTCGTTTATTTACGCTTATTTTGATCCTTCTACCTGCCGTCCGACTCTCCGTCGTAGGAAACCGCTTCTTTCTCTGCCCTCTTTCCTCCCACCATCTTTTTCTCTCTTTCTTTATCCCTTCTCGGCATCATCCCTCCCCTCATTCTGCCCCGCTGGGCCACTCTCGCGCTCATTCTCCACAAGTTCGCTAAATAATTGCGAACCGGCGGCGTTACTTTTTCTTCTTCCTGCTCCGCCGCACTCGACAAAAGGCTGTTAAAACAACCCTTTGTGCTGCTACCCCCGACCCCTTTTCCGGTTCTCCTTTTCCTGGAGGGTACACCACGCGCGCTATCCTTCTGGCCCGGCACACGATGAACCGACCGCGTATATCGCCCCCTTCTCCCCTCCCTTTCCCATCCCCTCCACCCCTCCCCTTCCCTTCTGGGAGTCTGCCCGTACCCCGCTCCGCTTTGGTGCACCCTTTGTGTCTCGGCGTTCACTCGGTATTTACAAGCACCATTCAGCATCTGTCGACTCGCCCCCTCCCCCCCCACTCTTCTCCCATCTCGTTCCAGTCGCCTGCCTCCCTCTTCTACCTTGCCTCTCTAAATAAAAAATCGTTATTGATTGCACGTAACCTGTGGGATTCCGCTCCCCATTGACTTACGTCGAGTTTCTTTTTCTGTTTATTTTTACGCTTGTGTTTGTACACTTTTCTTGTACACCTGCGTTTGTACTGCTTTCTCCGTTCTCGCGTTCTCTTCTTGGAACAAACTTCGTAAGTGCGTCGGCTCTTATTACTGTTCCTTTGCAAATTACGTATACGTATCGTTGTTGCGTGTCTTCGGTGGCTTGGCTGTGAAATAAATGTTCTCTTCTTTTCTCTTACCCTTTCTCCTTCCCTCTTTCTCTTTATTTCTTCTTCGTACGTTTTGTAGATTCTAAAGGCACGTTCATAACAATTTTCGACGGGACGATGGGAGAACGTATTCCCATCCCTTTATTTCTCTGCCGTGGCTGATGTTGCGTATACCCGGTTTCTCGCGTGACAAAATGCACTCGTCGCCACCCTCCATCATCTGCGCGCGCGTCTACCTGTCGCCTCTCTGTCCTTTGACTGCTTCGACGGCAACTACGCCGAGGGTTCGTGCACGCTCGAGAATCGCCCTCGCTTCGACCTTTCCTCCATTTTCTTTTTCCCTAAAAAGGAAGAAAAAAATGCGACACAGCTCAAAGCGAGCTATGTATTTCTTTTCTTTTTCTTTCAGGTCTTCTCGTTCGGGCCTTTTTTACGGTATGTGATAATGAGGACACGCGTTATATAAAGAAATCACTGCGGCGTAAGAAAAAAAGGAAAGTCTTCTCGCTTGAATGAATTTCGAATATAAATCTGATGTTAAATTCATAATTAAATTGTTCTTCTTTTTTTTTTACGAATCGATAAATTACGAACTGTAAAGTTGAAGTAAGCAGAAATTGCGAGTATTTTCTGTTAAGCCCATTCTACAATTGCGTAAGCGTAGTTGTAAGAATTGACTAATCACAGTCAAATATTTGTATTTTCCTCATGTTTGATTATGATTGGTTAATTCTTACAACTATAACCACTTACAACTACGCTTACGCAATTGTAGAATGGGCTTTAAGCCGTAATCACACTAGCGATTGGCGATTGTGATTGACGATTGAGGATTACTTTTCAACCAATCAGAGCCTGAAAGTCACCGATTTCTTTGCTCCGATTGGTTGAAAAGTAATCCTCAATCGTCAATCACAATCGCCAATCGCTAGTGTGATTACGGCTTTATGTAACTTGCGTTGTACAACGCGTTGAATCTCTCGAAATTATTGCACTCGAACAGGATTGTTTTATCGTTCAAACGCGCGTTTCCTCGCGGGCGTGAAACATTCGTCTTCCGATTATTAACGTGTCTCAATGATTTTATTTGCGTACGGAGCGAACAGAACGACGTTGTGACGGCTGTCGCAAGATAACGATGAATTTTACTGAAAGCGCGAAGACGCACACCGTAAAACTCGCAAATATTGCCCCCAGGCTGTCATACCTCGACATACTGCGTTTCGTCACGAGAGTACCGAGTCATGTATCAAGAAGTGAATAAAGGAAATAATAAATAAATTGCGCGAAATATTCACATCGGTGCGATCAGAATTTTAGCTACCTTGGCACTTATTGATAATGAGAAATTTCAAATACTGCATAGAAATAAATACTTCTTAAATTAATCATAATGTGCTCATAAATAAGCAAAAATATTGTAATCTTGCTTCAAAGATTTTAGTCTTGATTTGATTGAATTTGTATTGATGTAAGATTTTCGATTGAGCAAGTTTTGAATTAAGTGCAAAGTAATATTTGCATCAATAATTAAAATCTTTGAAGGTTACAATATTTTTGTTTATATATGAACATATTAAAGTTGATTTAAAAATAGTTTTTTTTCTATGGAAGCTAAATAAATTAGAGAAGTGATGCGAATTGTTTTAAAGTATTTAAGAAGTAAATCTTGTCTTATAACCTGTTTGAACGTGACCGTGACGCGTACTACGTTGTTCTCGTAAAAAAAAAATGAACATAATGGCAACAGCAAACAATGAACGGTATTTGCGTGATTCCGCGTTACATCATCACTCGACCAAATGTTAATATATTCGTCGCGTTTGACATTCGCGTTTGCGGTACGACAATCGGCGGTGCAATCTTACGGGTTAATTGAATACATGCTAATGATGCAAAATACCGCTAATACGACCGCGCACGAAAAAGAAATTACGTCGTTGTGGATTATATAGGATATGTTTTACATAACTACTCGCAAAACCGCGTTCATTCAGTCTTGGTGACGATTCTCAGATTCTCGTTATTTTCAAATCCAAAGCACATCATAGTTCGGATGCACGCTAAGTCACGCGAATTAACGGTTCTCTTTGATTTCTCAATCGACTTAATTGAATGTCAGACGTAGTCAAGCACGAGCTAGAATATATCGCCGTCGTTAAACCGCGAGCCCGTGCAATCGGAAGGGATCAGGTGCGAGTTTTACCGGCTAATCGATAGCGGCGCGGAGTCGTAAATTGCCAAGGTTACGGAAACCGTGGGCAGAGGAGAGGTTAAATCGCCATAAATTGCCGCTACATTAAGCACTGCCCCGACGGTTTTTGCTTCGTCTCTCTTTCTCTCTCTCTCTTCATCTCTTCCATCGTCCCCGCTTTATTTGTCCATTAACGACGCATCGATAGCTGCCGCCGCTGTCGCATTCGCCAGAGACACCATTCGTATCGCGTGTTGTGCAAGGCGGAAGAGACGTTTTCTTCAACAACTGCCTCTCTACCTCAGGGTATCTGATTTTTGTCCGGCTGTATCATGTTTCTAGTTCAAGAATGAAACAAAGCACGATATTTTCTTTTATTTCTCAATTGCAATATTTTTTATTTGTATTTATATATGATATTTTTAATAACGATAATGTCGAATTATACTTTTAAATTATGAAAAAACTGAAAAAAACTACATTTTAATAAATATTTGTTTGAATACTTCTAACAATAAGTAAATATTTACTAAATATAAATATATTTATTTGATACAAAAATTGTTAATTCGATTTAAACTGTCATTTTTTTATAGAGTAAATATTCATTTGCTGTAAGAAAATAGTTACTTGGTTCTATTTAAAGAAATATGTATTGAGATTTAGTAATTTTTTCAGTGTATGTGAATTAAATTATATTTTAATCAACATTTGAATTCTGTTTTTTTACCGGTCTCGTGTAACATTGAAAGAAGAACCGACTCTGTTAAATCTATAACAACAAATTCTAATTAAAATATTCTAATTTAAGTCGCCACTACTCAATATCGTTATTTTATAGTAAAAAACAATAAATAAATTTGACATTACAGAATGTTAAATTACACTATACAGTCATATCCATTATTTCAGTATAAAATAACGATACATTGTGTAGGCGTAATGGCGACTTAAATTAATTAAATTTGACGCTAAAGATTCAACAGTGCCTGAAATGTTAAAATCGGGAATCCAAATAGCTGGTCTCTCATTTTTAAAAATTAAAACGAATACAAGATTGCTAGTTCGTTAATTTCACTGTCGCCATAGTGCCATAACACATAACACACGGTCGTCAGAAAAATGTTACGGGTCGCGTTTCTCGCCGCGAGGTGAGTCTGCATCGACGCGTGCCGACACGATCTGTTTGGATCGTGAGATTCTGGACGAAACATCGATTTCCGGAGCGGAGTGTGTGTCGTTCCCGCTGTCCTTTCTCTCGCTTGCTCTCTCTCCTCCTTCCTATAACCACCGTGTTCGACCCTCCCGTTCGCGGTGAAATAATCGCCGCGAGGGGTTGGAAGAACCCGGGGACTATGAATTAGGTATGACCCAACCCCGCACACATCGGAAACTCTCCCCTTCGATTTCGATCAATACGCCAGGCGTGGGCAAATCCAGGTAGAGGGGATGAAGTGCTCCGACACACAGCACTTTCTTTCTCGTCCCTTTCAGGACGATCACTTGAGAGTGCCGAGCATCATCCCTCTCTCAGGGCTTCCTCCAAGCCGACCGGAGATACCCTCCGTAGGTCAGAGGTTGGTGACGTCGGGGGCATAAATCAGGAGGACGTTCTTGCCAAACAAGGGGAGGAGCGAGTTCGAGATCCCCTCGAAATTAATTTATCAATGTATTCTGTGTACTGGCTTCGCTCTTTCGCACTCTTCCGTCTGCCCTTTTAATGCAAACTAATAATGTATAATCTCCATATCGCGTGAAATTTTAACGAGGTATAATTTGGTATAAACTCAAGTCGATCTTCCCTCTTGAAGGAAATTCTTTCCGAAACACTGAAATAATTATGAAAGTATTTGACTTCGAGTTAACAAGAGTGTAAATAATTTTCTCGGTTATAAGATCATTAATCTAACATGAGTTTTTAGCAGAAGTATACAATTTGTAATGTAATTAACAGGATAGTACGCATTTCATATTTTAATTAAAATTTATATAAAAAGTTGTATATATCAACTTGTACCCTTATATATTTTCGAGATCGATTAAGACTCGGTTAACATCGCGTGCACGTGAACGGCTCATGTTCTTCCACCTTTTTCTCTTCTTCATCCCCTCGTCAATAGCATCCCCTTTCATAAGCCGGGCACGAGGAAACTGCCTTCCCGACCAGCAGCTGTGCGTTACGTCGCATGCGCGTGTGCGTGCGTATAAGGCTTGTAAAACGTGTAAAACAGCCCCCAGTAAAGCGGCGCGATATAACTGGAGTCGTAAAGCGGCAGGTATATCGCAATCTCCTCGTCTTTTTTAACCACTACCATTCGCGGCGGCTTCGTGCACCATCGAACAACCGCGTGTTTCGCGTTGATGACAAAAAATTGCATTCCAACAAATGGAATACCGCTCCTCCTCTCCACGTTCACAAAACCACTTTTATTCACGATCCTTCCTAACCATCCGCTTTATGAAAAGCGACGAAGATTCGCTGGTTGCACGTTTAAATCATTGATTTCTCGCTAATTTGACGGTAATGCGATTAAGTGATTACGCAACGAGAATGAAATCGGGGGACTGCACGCTATCCTGCCACGTCTAAAGTCGAGATATACGTACCGCTGACGCAATTCTCTTTGTGATCGGTGCCTGGTAAAAAGCGTGTCGTCCGTCAAAATAGGGTTAAACATCCGCTCGCGCCCTCGCAGCTTCCGCAACGTCGAGCGGAACGCGCGTGGCGCGCCCGATGCGTGCGATGCACCGCCGCACTCTTGCTCTCTTTTTCGTTCCTCCCGCTTTGTAGCCTCGGTAACCTCGCTCTTTGTGCAGTCGTCCATCTCCTTCAGCGAACCATTTTCTAACGTGCGTTAATTAAATTCCGATCCCCTTTCGGCCCGTTGTGTGTTGGCACATTCTTTTTTTTTTCCTTTATCTCTCTTTTTCTTTTTTTATTCTCGTTCTCAGTCTCTGTCGCTTGATTCAACATAATTTTTTTCAGCTTTTATTAGAATAGCTGGATCCCGAATATATATCAACACCTGAAAAATTTACCGTAAGTTAATCAAACAATTCACAGCTTAATTCGTTTTTACACCGGGAAAATTTATATTTTCTCTTATTATTTTTGTACACGCACGTTCGTCACTACTAACTATTCTGATGTCGCTTGTCCCAGAATAGTAAATAGATTTCTCTCGTTCGCTTTGCATCTCAATCGCGCGTCGGGCGAGTGACGCGAGCTTTCGAGGGGCTTTCAAACCGGCTGAGGACGTGCATTAACTTTATTGAAGAGGGGGATAACTTCGTTCGATCGTGATGCGGTCGAAATGCGAGACGCGCCTCTTTTTGGCACGCATCGCGCTGCTGGATATATAGCGCGTCTTTTTTTTTCCGCTCTTCTCGCAGAGATACGCGCTGGGTTATATTGCGGTAAATCGATTTTTAGACTGAAAATAGATCAACCCAAACCTGATTTTCGCCCGTCGCATCACGTTCCACTCCGCGAATCAGCTACGGCCGTGATTAAATGCGTTCGCTCGCACTTCTCCACACGTGAGCTGCCTTCGTATGCGAACGCCGTCCGAGTCGCTATTTCGATACGCCGATAGCTTAAGTGATATACGAAGCGCGAATTGCAAAGTGTTGACCGATAATTAGGTGTCGGGTAAAGAGAATTTTCAAGGTACCCGAGGCTACTATCAAGATTTCCTTCGGAGATCCTCGCACGCTGCTTTACCTCTTCATTCTTGTTCCTCGTCTATTTTCTCGCCGCCGCTGCCGCCATCGCCGCCGATCGCAGTTCGCCGCTGTAAATTACTGGGCGCTTTACATGATCGCGCGATTTATGGCTAATTCGTAATCATTAGAGTCACGCGAGCTGTGTTATGAAGAGGACGGGTGGGCCCCTCTCGCATGCCGACTTCTCGCCGCGAGCTGATAAACCCGCGCACCCCTCGCGATGGTGACAGTAGTGGTTTACGGAAGAGAGAAGCGGACGGTAGTCACGGTATATGGCGGTCGTGGAGGGCAACCCCGCAACGAGCTGTATTTCATTGGATTAACGTAACTGGCGAACGGCGTTTGCGTTTCAATTACCGCGTGAATTTACGTTTCGATCGCGCAAACGCGTCGCCGGTGCTGGCGGCTCCAGTATAAGGGGAACGCAGGGGGGCGGGAGGGGGGAGGGGGACGCGTCGCGGCCCGACTGGGAACGAAATGGATTGGAAAAATGGGGAGGGTGAAATCATTGTAATGAAATTAGCGCGACTCCCGCTGTCAGCTTTTATGGGCGTCCTGCCGGAGGGTCGTTGCGCGCTTTTCCATCGTGCCGATTGTTATTGGCTGATAGATGTCGATAGATTTTTTCCCCCGCGACGTTTTCGCCTGCGGTATTCGATTGTACGAGAGGCGTATGCGAGATATTGCCTTTGAGCTTGTGCTCGATCGTGCGCGCGGTGAAGATCGACGTCAAAAAGTCATGTCTGTGCGTTTTCGTTTCAGTGATCATGGTTGATCGAATACTGGATGAATGAAACAGGTCGCGAATAGTATACTCGGGTCGAAATAAGATAACGATTATGACATGAATCGTCAAACACCGTCGTAGTATTAATCTTTCGTCTGCAATCATATTCCTTCCAGTTTAAGTTCTTTGTTGTTTTAGACTTTTAAAAAATGTGAATAAATTGAGAGAGTTACTTGTCAACGTCTTTGTTACGTTATCAAATATTTTTTTAACAAGATGTTTTAGGGAGGGGAATCAAATTCTGCTTTCGTTCGGAGAAATTTAAGAAAAATGAAATTTCGTTTATAACAAGAAAGACCCAGATTGCAGATGGAGGGTGATAAATGCACCTTCATTTTTTTATTTCTTCTTGGAAAATAATATTAAGATACATTGTAGATATCAACGAGATACATGTTTACGAATGAAACTTTTATTTTACAGTTCTCTATTTATACATTTATTGTTTTATTATCTACAGTCTGCAATTGCAAGGATGTACGTCAGGAAATGATTAACATTATTGTCAACAATGTGCAGATTATACCTCACATTGTTGCGCGTATTTTTAAACGTCTCATGTTTATACAGGTGGAGCATACAATTCGTTGTCGCTCCTTATCTCCGTTTTTGCATTCATATATTCTTTAAGCCGGCATACGTGACACACAACGAATGGATAAGTGTTCGCTAATATACCGAGGAGACTTGCATGAACGCTATTGTTTCCAAACCGTAGCGTATTAGCGGATAATATCCCGACCTGTGACTTCAGCATAAGATTAATGTTTTGACAATCTCGGATGTATTTACAAAGTCAGGAGACACTTAAAGAAAATGTATTGCAAAATGAGTCGATTAATAGCGCGTATAATTTGATCAGTGACTTAAAATGAATTCTGCATTTATTTTTATATTCAAACATGTCAATATGGAGAAGAATATGAGGTAGATACCAACTTCCGTTGATAACTTCGCGCGACTGAAAACGCTTTTAGTGGCGTAGAAATCTGCATATCTCTCCGACGTAGATAATTCGACGTGAACATAGTTCGTGTTCTTATGCGAACATTATGCCGATAATGCGCTAAAACGACAATCTTCATGTCAGCTATTGTCTGGCAAGTATGAGAAGGGCAAAATAGCTGGCGAACTCGCTTCCTAACTCGGGGTATAGGATTTCTCTTATAGCTATAACTTACTAAGACAATTTGTGTATAGCAGAGAGAGAGAGAGAGAGAGAGAGAGAGAGAGAGAGGTGAAATGAAAAGCATAATAGAAGAAAAAAGGCTATTTTAACAGATAAATTTTCCAAAAAAATGCAGACACGTTACGCAAAATATAACATTGTAAACGAATTTTTTGGAAATAACGAGAGATATTTTATTTCATATAGTACAAACGTTCTGACGTTCTGTATTAATAAAATTGGTATTTGTGTTTTTCATGCAAGAAGACAATAGCTCCCATTAACTTGTACAGGACGGGAAAACCAGTCACTATATATTATTATATAGTAGCACTGAAACAATATTATATTTTGAGGCAAGGCATACAATGAATACATATGTACTCAATATAACTTAAATACATGTTTCTCTCTTTCTCGTAAAAAAAATGGGAAATGATCCAATGTTACTTTTACAAGATTAAAAGTTTAACATATTGACATGCTTATCGACATATAAGAATACATAAAGAACTATTTCGCAAACAATAGACTTATCTACCTATTTACTTATCTACTTATATACTTATTTCCACGATGTTTAGCACGTAAATTAGAATCTATTATTTAGAATAACAAAAGTACGAAAAAAAAAACGTTACAATTGATGCGTGTTTTACATTCAGTATACCTAAGCTAGCCATATTCTACCTGACGAAGAGTTTTATCTCTTTAATTATAAATAAAACGTTACGTCAAAGATATAAATTAAATATATTTTTGTAAAGTTTGAATGTAGAGCTACAATAACATGAACTACTGAAATTAATAATCATCTTTTGATTATAGGAAACAATTATTTACCTACGAAATATTACATCATAACCACGACATTCTGCGTTTTGCTTTATTGACGATAACAGAGTGGACAAATTAAGCAATAAATTGATGCAATAGAATCAGACCAACCTGCACGTACTACTATTGCTATCTATTGAATTAATCGTGTAATTATCTACAAATAGCCGAATAGGGTTTTGAATATACATCCATATTGGCTCTGGTTACCTTATTTCTTCCACTGTATGCAATCCCTTAGGCTACGCGTAACAATTTGGAATAGAACCGTTTTGCTGTTATACCGACGAGATAGATATTCATATGTTGAAGCAAGTTGTTTCAGGAAGGCAATTGCTTTTGCACGTACCCGAGTCATACATATATGACTTATTAATAAAGTGCCTTAGCGAAAATAAATTCTTTTGCTTTGTTTCAACAAAATGTTGAACGAAAGTTTAAAGAGAACTAGATGGTACTTCGAGGTTTTAAAGAAAATAAAGAATATTTTTTAATAAAAGTTGAGAAAAGGAAAATTTTTATTTTTTTAATATAACAATCTAATTTCTTCAAATAGAATTTCTCACCTTTGGCACGCTGATTTCAGCGAAGGTCTTTCAACCACGACTTGTTTTATTTATTGTGTTCTCACTCCTTCTCACTTTCCTCTCATTTGTGCGACTTATTAGTCGCTTGTAGCAGCAGATGCAACGTGTCTCGCGGCTGCATCTCGGCACCGTGCCAGTTTTCGGCCAATTTAACTTGCGCGGGTGCACGCGCAGATGAAAGAAACGCCGCGTACAAAGTAGGTGACTTCAAAGTCGCGGCAATTAATTAACGCCGCTGATGTGTCGTCCGGTTATTTTTGCTCTCGCAGATCGTGTCCCTTGAACCCAATATAGAAATGTGGCAAATGTGCAGGTGTTATTTAAAACACTTCAATGTTTCACGATCATCGATTTCTTGATCTATAAGACTCGTTTCTTTGCGCATATCGTTATCGTTGCGATAAGAGGCGATATACATGAGTGGAAGATAAGAGGGACAATGTTAACAGCTTGTTGCATCAATGCATCGACGTTGAACCTACAAAAGCGCATTATCTAGGAATGTATTAGCGACGTATGAGGGAAATACTGAAGATAAACGCACGTCGCATGTTAATGAGTTCTTACATACGACATTGTTAATAAGCCACTAAAGCGAAGTAGAAAATAGAACAACTACGTCAATAGCAAAATATATCGTACACGATGGCATAGTCGACGATCATCAGGTCGATTGGAATCGTTGATTGCCCGATCTCCAATTTGAATTCTTTAATCCAAGTTGGATTACGAATAAAATATAGCCTTGCAAAGAATTTAAATAAACTTACGATAAAGTCAAGATTGGAAGATTGCAAAAGAGTCAAGAGTGTTTGCGCCGCCAAGATAGGAGCACGCAAAAAGACGACCGATTTTTTTTCAGCGTTCAACGACGGCGTATGAATACTTATGACTTGATCCACTCGAATCGATTTCAACGAGAGTGCTGCATCTCTTAATAGATCGTTTTCCATTACTCGAAACCGGCCGCGAATTGAATGACGACGGATCCTCATTTTCTAGATTGGAAATTGGAATATAAATGGGACGTGCGCCCCCGTGTGACTTCTTTTGATTTCGCAATCTCGTTCTTTCTCTTTTTTTCTCCCCTTTTTCTCAAGACCTTGTATATCCAACAGCGAATAAACTCTTGACTGACGACGGCACTCCTCGACTCGAAGCTGCAGCTTTCACTCGTAATGAAAATTGATAGCCCGGTTAACCGCGTTTCGCGTCGGTTGCAGCTGCAAACGATGCTTCCGGCCGCTTCCTACCAACATGCTGCCGACTGCTCGTTGCAAGGAGTCGCGTAATCGTCTATCTCTCGTCGTTGCTTTTTATCGCTCGTCTTTACGGCTGTTGTCGTCGATAACAACGATCGCGAAGTACGCCCTGAAGCGTAGAAAGGACGAAACACCATGGAACGTTTACGTAATAATGTTTCTCGATCATTATTGTTGAAAAACACCTTAAATGGACAAACGTCCGCTCTCACGATAATCGTTTTCGCTTCCTTTCTTGCCTTACGTATTTATTCCGAAAATAAATGTCGAATCGATAATAAAACTTAAACTCGACGATTGTCCCTTTTCTTTCTGGAACTCTATTTTTTTTATCAGACTCTAGCTTTATTGGATCTTTTATATTATAAACTATATATCTTTATAATTAAAATTCTTTTAGAAATATATTTTTTTCTTTTTTTGCGAAGAATCTAAAGCTGCTCAAAAGATCGTATCTTTAGCTCGTTTTGAAGTCCTCCGTGCTTAAAGATTCATAGCTAAGATATCGCGTCGCTCAAACGCCGGCTATCAGCTTTCAAGAAAGACCTTTCTGTGCATCGAGGCGTTAAAAGTTTCCTGCGATCACGGATTTCTATCGTAGAAGTCGGATATCGGCGTCGATGACGGAGCTAAGAGAAAAAAGGCGACGAAAGAGAGACGTCGAAAAAGCGAGAAATATCAAGAAGGCTCGACGTCAGTATCTTCGATCGAAGCAACAGCGTGGGAGAGTTGTAGGGGTTGCACACCTTACGTGTATACCCGTGGTAGTGGTGTCTCGACGTAGGGTGGACTTTTATCGTTCTTCTTCAAACTATTCCCGTCCGATCCGCTCGTAATAGTCAAGTGAAGTAGCCGCGGATACAGTGAATGTATAAAGGCGCAAAAGAATCAAAAGGGATTTGTTAAAGGGACGGGTCGAAACGCTCTCCCTTTCTCCCCCCCCCCCCCCCCCTCTCTCTCTCTCTCTCTCTCTCTCTCTCTCGGAGTTATAGCCCTCGCCTTCGTGATCCTGCACATAATCCAATGGCCATCTGCCGTCGTCGTGTTAACGTGACTCGGGAAATAATAAAGTCGAGCCGCGCGGCACCCGCGCCGCGATCTCTGACGACGCTGCTCCCGCTTTGCATATCAAGTGACCTTATCCGCATAGACGTCGCCTTCGCCGTCATGGCACGCGCACGAGTGCGTGAACGCCGCGGTGCATATAAAGGCGTGCCAGGCGTGTGCACGCACATATTTCGCGATTCGGAGGGGGGGAGAGGGAGGGTTGATTGAGTGAAGAAAAGAGTGGAAAGGGAAACTATCGAATGATATTGTATGAAAACTGGATCTCGAAGTCGTAATCGAAGAGCTTTTTGTCCCCTAAAGAACCGATATAATTTGAATCGTCAGATTTATCTTAAAAGGAGAATCTCCTGAAGGGTAATCACCTGTCTTAAGAAGAACGTTGGGAGTAAGACTTAAGACACAATAGAAAAGCATAACAGGCAATTTGAAAGGAGGCTGCTTCAGTTTGGAATTGGGTGTAGTGAAAAAAGATTTGCTACACGCGACGCGTCAAATGCTTACCGAGGAGAGATCTTTTTCATCGAAGATGAAAAGATATATCTCTAATGTCGTGGACATTTTGCGAATCACGTAGTCGGTCCTGGGAAGATGGTCGATTTCCCCAAGGGTCCTGGTGTGAAGTATGACCGACGTTAGGATAGGCCGAATCCCGCGGGTGAGGATCCGCCATTTCGGACCTGTTCGTCCCTAAAATATTCATGGATGCAGACTGCTCCGTGGCATCGCCAAGCAGAAAGGAAGAAGACCGGGACGATTCAAAGGGAGGAAACAGCTAAAGTCGATTCAGGAAACGTTTTCTTTTGTCGAGCGGTGAACATGGTACTTTTACAGAGACCACATAGCTTATTTCCGGTGTTTGAAAGATCATAAAAATATGTCCTAATCTTATTCGTATTGAGTGGTTTTCTTTGTAATTTTAATATCTAAGTAGGAAGAAAACAATTGTTGCGCTCGCTTTGTAAGATCATTTTCACGTAATAGATAACAAAATAATCGTAAATTTATTTCGTTATATGTTTAAAAATCCTAAAAAGGATTGTTTGTATTAATGATAATCAACTAATTTAATTCTTCATGATTTTAACTAAAAATCACACAGGATAAATTTAAATTGGGATATAGTCGAAATTTTAAGAGTTTGGCTTACTTCCAAAATAAACAGGATATACAACACTCGCTTGAGAACGCAAGTGAACTTATTCCACGCGTCTGCTATTCAATCTTCGCTTCTTTTCCCGTGCGCTCTTTTATCCGGAGGCCATATGAGCCTCGTGTACCTCACGGCAGTGCCGGCATAAGAGGAAGCTGCGAATGTATAAACATTTATGCAAAGCGAGAGGCGGTGCTTTACCGATAAACTCGAGCCGCTTTGCGACAAAGTCGCCGGTCGTTTTTCACAGGTCGCGGCGAGTGGCGTCATGAAATTTTTGTCACTTGCCTGACGAAACATATTAAAGACCGGAAGGTATTTTGTAGCTTTAAAAGACAGAAGTGATACATATATATATAAAAAAAAGAGAGAGAAAAAGGAAATGAAACACCGAGAAACATGGAAATAAAAGAATTTCTCTTTATTAACAATTATTGTTGATTAAAAGAACAATTTGAGAATTTTTCACATATAATTTTGATGTTCGATTATAGACATTTCTTTATGATAATTACATTTTGATGGTTCACGATTACAGCGATATCTACGGTAGCATCACAATATTTCGGCCGCTGAGGATCTTTTCTCGCCGCCACCGGCAAGCAAATTATCGGAATAACCGGGTAGAAGGCGAGTGACTGAAGCGCAATTCCCTCGGCAATTTGCTTAAGCCGAGCGGGATCGCCGCGAGTTGGAGAGCAACGAGAGTTGTTAAAATCTCTCCTCACCTCCTCTCGCTGCTTCTAGCTTGCCTCCCATCCCCCTCGTGTCCTCGCAATTCTCTCGAGAGAGGCATTCAACCTCGAGAAGATACGAGCATAAACGGTCGGTTATGATCGCGTCATCCTTCCTCGCTTATGATCGTAGCAAGCAGAGAAAGAAGGAAAAAAGCCAAAGAGAGAAGGGACCACAAAAGTTTTTCGCCGACCAACTAGCCCACGAGCTTCCGCGGCTTACGAAAGCTCCATAATTCCCGTATCATCCGCAGCGGTCGCGTAGTTATTGGGTCCCGGTTTTATTGGATGATATAAAAGCATCGTCGTCACCAACTGTTCATCGACAAATCCCGGGATCAGAGGTGACATTCCTGGGATAGTACTTTGCTTGACCAAGTAAAGTTCCATTCATATTATTTATACGATCATTTTCAGAAAACAAATTAGCATCAGATCGATAAATTTATCTGTCCAGTGAATCACAGATAGTGTTACAGTTGATAAAATTTGATATTAAAATAAATATTTAAAGGTATATTTAATTCATATATTTAATAAAAGAATTTATATATTTTTACTAAGGCTCTTTATTAATAAGTTCTAACAATTACTAATTTTAATAGACTTTAAATGAAAAAGACACTTGGAAAAATAGTGTCGTGCTGATAACTTATCGCAATTTCAGCGACATTTCTCGTTTTAGCAGAATTCTATGTTCTACAGTCATTGTTAAATAGAGTTCCGGCTGTTCCTCTTTCAATTTTAATTTTTTGGAGCCGATTTTTATGTATTCGTTGGCACGACATTTTATTTATATAATATAAAAAAATAATATAATTCCAGTAGCACTTTTCAGAGTTCTACAATTCCTTGTCACAATAAAAACTGAAAATATGGCGTGCTAACTTCACAGATTCTTATATATCCTTACATTGTTCAATCATCTAACACATCAGAAGCTGTTATCTTTTTGAACAAAGAACGCAAGGGACGTTTTATATCAGTATTGATATAAAACGTCCGGAATACCTGAGTTGTATAAAATCGAGCATTTTTCGTTATTTCCAAAAAAGCTTTGTTGATAGAAGAAAAAAGAAAAAAATCATAATTTACTTTAGGAAAAAAATAAAGACTTTTTTATGTTATACAATGTTGATTCTCCTGAAGTGTGATATTATAAGAAGGAAAATATATTCTATGCTGTCTTTGTTGTGAATCAAACTTAATTCGGAAAAGTTCCTTTAGTTCTGACTGCTTGTTCTGCTTTCTTGGGGCGCCCGCGCCACAGAGAATAGCTTTTCGGCTTCTCTCTTATGGATCTTTTCTCTAGTTTTTCTCTAGTTTCGCTCGCTTGATCGACTCTAGTCGAGAAACGCGATCTTGTCAAGGCATCTAAATTCCTTTTCTCTCAGCTTTTCATCTCGCTGCCCCTTTGTCGGCTGACAGAATTGTGGATTTCGTTCATTTCTTGTTCTATATTTCTACGATATACACATGTACGTTTATAGTATCAGATATACATATGTAATAATATATTAAAATTTCTTTTTAAATTTAAGTCTTTTTAATATGATGCAGTTTTTATATTGATTTTTTTATATTTTACATATTACAATGTGAAATAATTACTAATATCTAAGCTAATATCGTTCCAAGTTGTTTGAAATATTTAATGAAAAACAATTCATTTTTTCGCATTTGTTAAAATTACAGAAAATTCTTTCCGGAACATCTTGTTTAGATCCGGATTGCATACTAACAATAAGTCTTCACTAAACTACCTTCACTGAAGACAACGAAACTTTTCTAATTCCAACGAATTTGCAGCTCATCGCGTTTCTCTCGCTCTGCGCATTCTGCTGAACAGAAAGATTCGACGAATCGTTCTGCCTGGAGCGTTTCTACCGGAGCGGTTACCACGCCTTTCCGTTCCTTTCGAGCTTGATCGACTCTAGCCGGTGAACGTGATCTTGTCGGGATGCGTCGTAAATTCTCCTCGTCGCTTCTCATCTTGCTTTTCGTATTGCAATCGTTTTATCGTCTTTATTTCGCGAATGCCGCGAGTTCTCGATCGGCCGGACAGAATTTTAATTATCCCAGTAACTTACAAACGATCGATTTGCAATTTAACCCTTCCGCCAGATTCTGCACGAATCCGACACGAAGGTCACGTTCTTCTCATTCTTCCCTTTGGCTCGACCTACTTTCGCTCGAAAACTTATCTTCTAGTCAGGAGAAGACGTTCTCTTCTCGCAATTACGCATTTATCAATCGTCAGGATGAAGGAAGGGAAGACACGGCCTTGTTCGAACACCTCGTTCTTTCTTTTCTTCCTCTATCATTCTTTCTCGAGAGAAGTTCCCCTTTCCGCTTTTTCTCGTTTGTCGGCCGTTAGACGCGCGAGTACGCGTCCTCACTTTTATGGCCTCGTAAAATCGCACCGCGCGAGTGCACGCGCGATGCACTTATTAGACACACGCGAGCAAGAAAGCAGGAGGGATTTCTGACCCGTTAAACCGGTACGCGGAAACGAGCGTGTTCTACTTCCTGTCTCCTTTCGCTCGTCTACAATTCGGATCCTCTACAACTCCATCTCCGGCCTGAAGAGCTGACTCGTCTCCATTTGCCGGCCGGCCGGTTATGGATTCCTACCTGGGCGACAGGTCTCCAAGGTTCTTGAACACGGCGATTTCTGTCCGGATATTTCAATCTGATGGGAAGAACCGTTGTCCCAATCGATCACTACAGCGGCGTTTTCCATCGTGATATTACCGGTGTCTTTAATGTCCCAGTTACATACATGCGATTTTTCGAATACTCACAATCATTACTGACTCTATAAACATAATTAACGTGGAACTGTTACTTTGCGTTTCTAGTTCATGAAACATTTCCCACGAATAATACATGCTATTTTATTGTAAGCTGTAACTGTAAGTTTACAGTAAGTCATATTTTCATGTGTTAAATCTTGTAAGAAAGTTAGACATTTTAATGTGGAAATTTAAAAGGAGTCCGCTTCAAAGGTCGCATGGCGATATTATTATATATAAACTTTACTGCGTCGTAGAGCATAGAGTGACAAATTACCTGATTAACTGAAATTCATTGACGTGAAATTTAAGCTCGTCACGAACGTACAATCTGCAGAAATTGCTATAAAATCGCTAGATATATATCATAGATATCTACAACGTACTTATAATTTTACGAGAAAATCAGGATTTATTATTCTCGCGCGATAGTATAATTACAGCCGACTTCTGGCGTTTTACGCGACGTTAAATCATTAGCAAGTTTCGATAGCATCTTTGGTAAGGTGAGGAGATAGCTCTCGGCGTAACGGCACATTTTACGATACTTAAGCGGTCTCGCGTGCGCGCCTCGGCATCGCGTGTGTATGCGCGCGGCGAACGATACCTTGGAACCTGCCCAGGATTTGGGATTCCGCAGTGCTACCGGGCACCGTCTAGTCCGCTTCCTGAATATAAGCTCGGCCCCGTAATCTCGCTCCTTACCACCACGTACCGACGAACGTATACGCGAATGTACATGATATTCGAGACACGTTCCGCCAGTCGTCTCGCTCGTTTCATCCACTGGCGCTGCAAGTGACGCACGCTGCATCCCTGCGCTATCTGATCCTACGAAACGATTCTTTTCGTTACGTTTAACTTTTATTAGAAAAGTAGATCTGATGAAATCAGGATGGTACAACGAACGGACGTTGTACACCATGTGTATCGTCAAGAATCTTGATCGTTCTACAGGCTGATTCATTTTAATCTTAACAGAAAATATTTTGATGCAATTTTATACCTAAAAACGTTCCAAATAAAAATTGTATAGTATAAAGGGGAACGTACAGTGGTGATATACAACTTTGGAATGTTGGAGTAAAATTGCATATTTTCGAAATATTTGTCTGTTAAAATTAAAGTGAATTACCCTGTATACATTGCGGAGATCTTTTAATAAAACGTTATACGAATAAACTAACTTTTCATTTTGGTAAAAATACTTTAAAGCATCTCTTCACTTTATAACGGTTCCGTAAATATATCGAGAAAAGTTTTATTTTACCAAGAAAATTTATTAAAAATTAAGGTAGAAACTATATTTGTTTCAATCATTCATGTTTGATAATTTCTGTCAATTTCCGAGTATCTTTTTCATCCCGAAAGAGTTCGTGTTTATAGACAGGTGGTTATAGAGTTTTTGACTTAAAACACAAGTTGGTGGGAAAGAAAACTGATCTCAGACTGTACCTGCACCGAAGTTTACGCTGAAGTGGATATTCAGCGTACTTTGGCGCTTGAAGAGTCAAAGGAAACTTCCATTCGAGGTTTCCGTTTACAAACTCTACGATGTAACTCGGATACTCGAGAGAAACATGAAAGCTTGGCTGTGCATGTTCGAATATCTCGGAAGATAAAATTCGATTCTTTCAAGACTCTGTCGTTCGGGAAAAAGAGTGATAGATACTTTTGCATATCTCTATCATAACATTTCTGTATCAACGTTTCTAATAATTTACTATTCTGAATATAAATATTTCTTACACTTTGCCTCTTTGAGGCAATTTTCTTATCTATTTAAAAACGATTTACCCTCATAATATTATAAAATTAAACACTTTATTGTAAAATTTATACACATCTTTGATTTTCGTTATTTTTCGCATGATGTCAGATTTATCTCTTTTATTCTTCGAAGTTCAGAGTTAAGATGATCGGTAGCGTTTGACGCCTCGATCAAATCCAATTTATCGATCGGCACTCCTCTCGCTATCCGGTTAAGCGAGATATTTCGCGATATACGGTACATCGACGCGGCGATCCGCCCTATAATTCCTAAACGGATTAATTAATAATGCGCGGTCCTGCCCATGCATGTTAACCGGTCCCTGACCGTTCACGTACAAGCTGCGTGCGAGTTCTCGATTATTTTAATGAGCATGAACGTGGACGCGCGCGGCCGATCGATTACATAGCCAGGCTAGCCGCCGAAATTAATAATCTCCCCCCCCCCTCTCTCTCTCTTTCTTTCTCTCTGTATTCTCTCCCCCTTCTGAGATGTAAATGCCACCGATACGGAAGCTGCTCAACCGGCGTTAAACGAAAATGTTTCGGCCCATCCTCGTTCTCGATCTCGCCGCAGTTGAGTTAGGTGGACAGGAGGTTGTCTGGCAAGTTTATCGGCCATTATTCAATTAAATGTTACAGTATCTATTTTAACCCGTAATTCCCAAGATAATTCTCATCAGATTTCCTAACGTACGTTAATCGATCTTATGAATTAATGAATTTGTATCTTGTGACAATATAATTTTTTATCAATTTAAGATTAAACTTACAGAAATGATAAATTTATTTGTCATTAAAATATTTTTATGTGGACATTAGACATACACTTACAACTTTTAGAATTAAACTCCTCACTTGTTGTGTAGAGCACTGAGAGCCTGAATTAAAACTTTTTTGTGAAGTACGCTCGAAATTAAACGCGATGCACACTTCCGAGAAATCTCTTGATTCGCGATCAAGTGTACATGTGGACCAATCAACGAGTATTTCCGCGACGGCCGTTGCCATCGTGTTTGCATTCTGACGATGAGATCGCCCTTTCGCCAATGTTTGTTGCTCTTGTTGGATTATAGCAGTTGTTATAGCCGCTCCGCGCGCGGTTTTTGCACGCGGTGATTTGTAATTTATGCAACACGTGGAAAAGCGACGACGCCACGATAATAACGCACGCATTAATCCGATATTATTTGTTACGCGTAACGATCGGATCGTCATTGTTTTGCACGGATATGATAAAAACATGGTTGCGCACCGGGATTGCATTTCATAACGGCCGATGATTTATAATAAACGAATTTATGAAACGCTTCGTCGCGAGCAAATTTTTAATAACTTTTCATTGAGGCGGAGCGTATCTCTCGTTGTGTGATTTTATATATATATATAATAGAAATTATTTTCTCGCCACGACTAAAATCACAAAAGTCAGAGAGGAGACAATCAACATATCGAGAGATCTTTCTTGGCAGGGTGTATTTCGTCTCTTCCCTTTGAACGGATCTTGAAGAGAGACAGAGGGAATAATAAACTAGAATAGGGCGCTTTGTGAAGATTCAAGGGTGAAATCAAGTTGAGAGGGACTGTCTAAACGAACTGTCGCTGGCAGATAAACGACAGATAATTACTTTTACTGGCTACTGGATTAATATTGGGATTCTCACGTTACGGAAGAGTCTCATCTCTCATTTCCTCTCAATCTTTCCGCCTGTTCATTTCCCGCGTCGCTATTTTTATCGCACGCTTTTCCGCATCCTGTTTCTTTTGATCCTCTTTGATTTTGCTCACATCACATATTGTCATAGTGCCGCTTTTCAGTTGACGTATCTTTAGTTCTTTAGTTTTGTATCCACAATTTTAAAATATTAATACCTATCATATAATATTACGAATATTGTATGGAAAAAACGCATATAATTAAATATATTACAAAAAATTCTTTATGTTTTCAAATATACATTAAATTGTATACGGAAAGAACGATTTTGCTGAATTATTAAAAAATTTAGCTAGATACAGATCTAAAAATAATTCTTTTGTACCATCTGAATAATTACGTAGCAATCTCAAGCATGATGATGCAGTAAAAAGTTTTCTAAGAATCAGTTTGAGTGCCTTACATATAATTATTTTAATGTTCAACGAAATTATTTTCAGTTCTGTATATGTAGCTAAATTTTTTTACTTCAGCAAAACCTCTATCTTTTCTATACTTTGCTGGAAAATAATTCTTGATACATGTCAATGTTCGCAATTGAGGCAAGGGCTTGCTAAGGGTGAATTCGCGAGTCCTTTCTCCCGAGCAAAGCCCTCATCCGTCGACGGGAGCGTGGAGAACGGAGCGTCGCGAGGAACGAAGCACGACGACGTTTGTTTCCCAACAGCCTATTGCCGTCGTTTGACACGGTTGGCCCCAATTGGCACTCGTTGACCCCGCTGCGCGCGTTGTCATGACTCCGAGTCATCGGCTTGCCAGCCTGTTAAACTTGCTCCCTGGCCTCATCGCTCTCCATAATCATCCGCAGCCGTGCACACGCTTGCGCGCTCGTTCGGTTCACACGCACTCGCGCGCACGCGAGTTCTTCAGTGTGTTCAGCTGGAAGTCTGTCTCTTTCTCTTCTCGGTTGATATCTACTGATAGATTTATCCACTAAATTGCAACTTTAGGCCACGAATTTGTTCGAGCCTTCGCTCTTATCTCCATTTTTTTTCCACTCCGCTTTATACATATATGCATTAGAAAAAAAAAATAATAACTTGTACAAGTAATTCAGGGTTGCCATAATTCCAGAGAAATTGAAAATGGTCAGGAAATTTTGCAAAATTTCCTGGAAAATGAAAATTCTTTATTTTAAAGAAGTTTAATATACGTACATTACACCTATGCTGAATTTTGGAATACAAACTTAATAATTAAACATACAAGCATTGCAGTGTCTTCAACACTAATAATAATTAACATTACTAAATTGATCTCACAATAAAGTATTACATATAAAAAAATATAATAAAATACAACAGTTTCTATATCGGGACGAAAAAATATAAGAAATTTTTTAATATTATTGAAAATCAGAGAAAATTATGAAATTTTTATTTAGAAATTGGAAAATTATGGAATTTTAAGCTAAGAAATTTATGACAATCCTAGAATTTATTCAGCAAACATAAAATTAAAAATAAATGACCAGTATAGTCTATTGCGAATGTGTTTCCTATTCTAGGTGTTAAACATAATTCCTGCCGTTTTTTCGTCTCCAAAATTGATTTATTTTGAAGGGAAGATGAATGAATACCTTAATTAGTCTGCCGTTTTTTCGTCTCCAAAATTGATTTGTTTCGAAGGGAAGATGAATGAATACCTTAATTAGAGTAATTTCCTCCATTTTCTACTACTTTTTCCATCTCTCTGGCAACAGGACAATCCCACGACGGTAGAACGCGGTGTCTTTCGAGGCGATCCATTCATCCACCCATTTTTGGACTTCGTTGTGACTGGAGAAGTGTGTGTCCGTAAGTGCGTATTGCATCGATTGGAAGAGATGGTAATCCGACGGTGCCAAGTCTGGAGAGTACGCTGGATGCGGGAGAACTTCCCATTCAAGCTCTAGAAGTGCCTGCTTCACGTTTTTCGCGACATGCGGTCGAGCGTTATTATGCAACAAAATGACTTTGCGTCGATTGTTGGCTACGGATGATCTTTTTTGCATCAATTCGTCACTCAATCGGCCTTTGGAGTAACATTTAACTGTTTCGACAACTCTAAAAGCGTTTGAGCTGGATTCTCATCAAGCAATTCTTGCAGCTCGACATCTTCAAATTTTTTCGGCTGTTCTGGACGTTCTTTGTCTCTCACATCAAAATCACCATTTCGGAAGCGTTCAAACCAAACTCTACATGTTCTTTCCGATGGAGTTTCATCACCATACACTTCGGATAATAAGCGATGCGCTTCAGCTGCGGTTTTCTTGAGGTCGAAGTAGTGAAGAAGCACATGTCGGAAAAACAGCTTATCGCGATTCATTTTCAATCGATTGGAAAATCTCTTTGGCGTCGAGAAATCTAACCTGTGAGGATTGAATCACTTTCAGCGATGTCTAAACTACAAAAGACATATGACTTCATCGTCGAAACTCTCCAGCGTTAGAGCCAGCACCCTCTAGTAGCGAGCGGCAGGAATTAAGTTTAAGACTTTTCTTAACGATGTTTGAATTATTCTTCATCGTCTCGTTCCTCTTTTACGAAGAATAGTTCGTATATTTACACCTCTTCGTAAGTAAAAGAGTCAAAACTGCGACCATACGGTCCATCGATAAACCGCTGGTCGAAGACGTGTGAGAACGCGTTAAATTTAATTCAGTGATCCCTTTTACTCGTCGCGTATACAGCTGTTTCACGCCGCAAAACAAACGCTGACTCGGTTGCGTTCTCGCTCCAGTCGTTCTAAACGTAATTGATTGTAAACGTATGGCTAGTTTCGCGCTTTTACGAGCGACTTGGTTTAGACATGCTTTCCCGGGAATTCTAATCGCGTGCTGTCCTTGTTTTGTTGAATTTAGCCGTGACGATCGACCACGCGACATCGGCCTTTCTTTCCGGCACATTCATGCCTAGAGAGAAAGAGAAGTTTTCTGCGAAGTCGATAAAACGACGGAAGATAACGGTTACCACGCTCTTTGGGTACCGCTAAGAACGCCTCGTTAATGCGAAGTTTCCTCGTTCCCAACGCTCGCGGCCGAGTTTCGCGGACGAGTTTCCTAGTGCAAAATGACGAACAGTAGTAACGATATTGCTCAACCGATAATGATAATGATATTAAATTAGTTTTAATTTGCGCAAAGTAAAACCGATAGGTAACCTCTAATGACAACTTGAAATGAATAAATTTTCCATTATCAATGGTATTTAAGATAAGATACCGTAAATACTTTGAAAATTTTTCTTATCTTTGTGTAAATTTCCAGTTGGTGCGGAACAATTTAATGGTGTTGCAATGACATAATGTTGTTGCACCACAAGTATAATAAGAAATTCAATGTTTTAGAGTAAATGATTAACCCTTACCGTACCATCTACAATTTGGTGCCTCATCCATACCTTCAAGGATCACTTCAAATCTCTTCGTTTTTTCACCTCTTCAAAATAATTCAAAAAATCTCTAAAAATTCACCAACATACTTTCAACTTTCTAGAATAAATATTAACTCTTTATTTTGGAAAATAATAAAATGTAGTATAATTTATAATTACCGAAAGACTCAAAGAAATTTGCACGAGCAGGAATCCCTTGGTCACTAGTTACCCATATTAGTACGTTAAGTATATGAAAAGAGAGTTGAATCAATCGATGTATTTTCCGCTAGAGCTCATCAAAATTCATCGCCTTTTCCTAGTCGCTTCGTACAGCCGATCTATCGAGTTTCAAGACGCTGCCAGATACCCGTGCAATTTACATCGGGCCGCGTCATCGTCTTCGATAACATTGTCCTTCGCCGGAGACGTCGCATTTCCACGTGGAACGTCGACGTCGACGGCGACGTCGAAGGGGCGGGCCGACATCAAAGGCGTGCTATATAAATCAATTACCGACGACAAAGCGTCCGCGACCGTGGCGGCGGAGCAGCGGCGACGTCCGCGCAAACTCGATTACCTCGAATGTCGATGCCTCGTCTACTACGGCCGGCGAGAGAACGCGAGAGAGAGAGAGAAAGAGAGAAAGAAAGAGAGAGAGCAGAGTCGGTGCAGGATGAATGGTAGTGGAGAAAGCAACGTGTGCGCCACATAATCCAGTTATGACCAGCGCGAAATCTCTCGCAGCGAAAGAGCAGCTTAACTCGGCTGTGGCCGTCAACCCGACTTTAACCCTACAAATATACAGCGACCAGATTTCCAATATTTTCCCCATTTCACCGAAAGTGCCTGATGACGTTGTGAATTTTTTAGTATATTCGAGATTGACTTTTTCTCCCGCGCATTTTCGATGCATCTGAGATGTTTTTCGGTTTATCTTTATACTCGCCTCTTAATCATATTTTAAATAAAATAATTTAGTTTACTTTTAATTCCACTGGTAATACTACAGAATAAATTTTACTCGAAAATTTTCATTATTTTGTCGTGGAAAAGAGCTGCGTAAGGCAATGTTCTCGGGCTGAAAGTAATCGAGAAAACTCAGCTCGACTCGTTTAAAATTTCAAAGGTCCGCATGGGTGGTAGACAAGGTTTTCATTATGAAAGCTCATTCGCGCTGGAATTAAGGGCAGATCTCGGTAAATATTTTGGTGCACGTCGTAGTGCTGGCAAATGTTCGAAAACGAATATTAAACTGAAGCCCTAAAAACATTAGTGAAACTTGAGAGAAGTGAATAATAAATTTCAAAGGAACATGAGATCACTGTTCAAATCAAAACGAATCGTTCTAATTAATGTATTCTATTAAAATTAATTATGAAAGTATTAGTAATTAAATATCCAACCAGATATTATCAATCACTGATCAATGCTTATTTTTACGTATTGACGATCTGTCAGTTGAATCGGCATTGTGATTATTTGTTTTGCATGTGATTCGCATGCCGACGACGGAGAATTTTTCGTTTGAGAATTCTGTGGTTTCATTGATCGCGGGTTAAGTGCCCAGATGACACCACTTAACCTCAGACGTAACACGCGTCACGCAACTGCGCTCGCCGAGTACATTTGCTCTCTAGACTCTTAACTTTGTATTATTTCTCGAAATTGTATATCGTAAATTCGACGCATGTTCGCAAGCGCTACTTACGTAAGTAATTCTTACGCAAGTCGCGCAAAACTTACACATTCACGGCGGTCGTATTCCAGAGCTCGTTATAAAGTAATATAAGAGCATTGGAAAAACCATTTGAAAAAAACGAAGTCGCACATAAATCGAATTATGCTAGCTCAATAGGTCTAAGCTATTCTACTCTACTTTAACATTTTCTAAATAAAAAAGTTATTGATCTTTTGAACGTATACATTTTTTCCTTAATAATTACGACTACATAATTATATACATGCTTGTAACATTAATTATTAATGTACGTACGACTTACACATTGTAACTCTATTTTTTATATCTATATATTATGATCTTTAGCCCCAACTATTCTATTAACATATATTAATATTATTATTAATATTAATATTTATTTTAATATATAGAATGTCCCAACATTCCAAAATCGCAACTCGAAATATTATAACAAGAAAATTCTTGAAAAATTAAGTGAAAAAAGTTGTAATTTTTTATTTTAAGCAGTAATTTTTAAGTTAATAAGAGTTTAAATAGGACTAATTACAAATTATGTTTAGACGGTTACTTGTAAATCACTAAACTATCGCAGGTACGATTTCATGGTGGCTGTCGAAACGTAGCCTGTAATTGGTCATATTTAAACTCTTACATCTCCAAAAACTACTGTTTGAAATCAAAATTTTCAAAATTTACTTAATTTTGTGAAAGCTATTTTGATATATTATAGTATTTTGAGTTGCAAATTTTAGGACACCCTGTATATATGCATTGTTCTCTCTTATAATAACAAACTGATAATCTACATTCCGAACGCGTTAGTTGAGAGCTCTAGGTAGAAGGTAAACTGTAACACATGCATCACATAATGAATAATGAGTGTCGTACTGTATGATGCTAATGCTCTCACCTCCTGCGAGCTGCAAAGTACGTGGCTAACAGACGCGTTAACTCACGCGATCACGAGAGGGTACACGCGTGTTAAGACAGATGTGCACGCGAGTTATATTCGGATCTAGCCCGACTACGTAGCGCGTATACCGTCGCGTTTGTTTTAGCGTAAAACCAACATTAGCACTTCCGGCTGGGCTATTGAACGATATTCTTTGTAGATTGGAAGTTTTTTACTTGCAAGCGATCTTAGATGCGATTTAACAACACGTTAAGTCGCGTCATCCCATTTGATGAAATAACGAGTTTTCTTGTTTCTTTGCATGGTCATGACATTTATAGAAGATAAAATCTCAGATCTAATCTCACTTGTATACAGTTAATAAGAAATGTAATTTTAGTAATCAAAGTGATACTACGATTCTTTTTTCTGAATGAGATAAAACATTCACGGATAAATTATGAATGCTTATGCTTATCAATGTTCTCCTTTTTGTTGCAGGTACGTAACATTGCAGAAATTCTTGGAAGATGATTGGGTCACAGTGAGTCATAAATCTTTATATCTATAATAAACACAGTGTCGTTGGTCAAACGTATTCTTTTTCAACTCTATTTCGACAGTTCTAAAGTACAAAATTCTGGATCATTTATTTAAAACTGATGGTTGAAAATCAATACAATTGATTACACCGTGTGCGAAAATATCCATTATATAAAAATATAACGTCCACATGGCAGCGGCAAGTCAAATTGCAAATCGACGAGTTCGAGGTTTTTTTTATGGTTTTTAAATGCTTCGTTAATTCCGTGATACCATGTCCCGGTACAAACGGCGATACTTTTTCACCCGCGTTTATGTAAATTGCAAAATATGCATTAAACAGGAAACGTACAATGTCGATCGGTTCATGATGCAAATATGAACTTTATCATGAATTTTCAATATTTATGCTAGTCATCACGGCTATCGAGTAACTTTTTGCGCTTAATGACAGTATGAATTTTTATGAAGGTGACATTTTCAAGCTTTGAATTGCATAAACGATCACTACAACGCGTCACTTTTTATGATATTAAAAAAGGGAACGTGCGCGTCTGAGAAAACATACTGTCACATTTTACATGTTGTTTACGACTCTTAGCAAATATTTATGAATAAAAGATGCTGCATGTACAATCAAATGCAGTGCCACGTACAATTAATAAAGCAGTAATTTACAATTTACTTTGAGACAGCGAGATTATGATTAAATCAAGATTTTCTATAGATACGTTTTCAATTCAAACTTATTTTCTAGAATTAGACATACTCGTCACTCCAGATAGAGTGGACGAAGTTTGAACAAAGCTACATCGATTGTATTATAAAATGTTATGTGAGTTTAG
>NW_017300210.1:231097-240895 GCF_001594075.2 Trachymyrmex cornetzi | reverse complement strand
TTCAAATAAAGATGAGATCAACACATCACATGAAGTAACAAATTTTATTTGTGAAGATTTATTGCGCACCTTCGCTCGCGCTGACTCTCATTAGCCCATATTTAGGTTATTTTTTGTTATTTTATATATTTTCTAGATTTATTATCTCACAAATATCCGTATGATTTGTAATACAGTATTTCCGTGGCTTCTGGTAAAAAAAAGGCTATGAAAAACCGTAACAGCGGAAATCACAGTGTTTTCTCTTTTAATGTACGTTTATCCTATATTACAAGATTTGTATCACGAATTATAAACCGCCTCTCAACACGCATACCCTCTCGTGCTAATCGCGTGTTCTCCAAACGCGAGTCAAAGACAGTCGAGCCGATGGGAATTAATGAAGGGATTTCGTCCGCGTTAAATACCCAAACGTAATGATTTCACGGCCGAGTGGCCGCTCGCAAGCTTGCGCAAGCTCGCACGACGATCTCGCGTTACTGGGGTGGAGGTGGCGCGGGCGGCATGGTAGTAGAGTCGTCGAACAGGGTGCTCTCTCGCACGCACCGTCGCCCCGTAATCGTGGTTAATTAACGACTCGGGACCAGTAACGAGGCCGCCGATTGCTAGCCGAGAGCAACGACCATGATTATTCTCGCCCCCTGGGTCGCTTCCGGTTCGCCGATCGTCGGTCCGATTGTCATCGTCGCCCTGAACTTCGCCCTCTGCACCGCCCCCCCTCCCTCACCCCTCTCGTTTCCACTCGGGTTTTTTTTTTAATCGCCGTTTTCACCGGTTTTCCACGCTTTTTCCGACGTATCGTCTCCGAGGCGATTAGTGTTGGCAAATTATCGCCATTTTTCTTTTTATGGAACGATAACGGAACGGTAATGGCATTGGTTACGATAACTCCTCGGAAAGATCGTAACTCTTTGAACTAGAATGTTCGATAACATTTGGTAGTTTGAAGCACGGTCTATACATAGATTGCGCATAAATGACATTATTGCTCTACTTCTCACGGCAGAACAATGTTGATTGTTCTGATTGCGAAGTACCCGGTATATGCTCGGTGTATGTACAGTAGAAGAAATTGGAACGCGATATTTGAAATACAAATTAATCGCGATCTCTGCTCGCGAATATTGGCGGTATTGAAGCCTTTAAAATGGTATAATGAAAATGTTACAGAAATGTCAGGTACAGAATGTCATTTTGAAAGCTTGCGAAGAGGAAAAAAAAAAAGATAACATAAAGTCGTAAATTGAGGATCACGAGATAGTGTGCGCGAGCGGAAGTACGGCGCTTAAATTTCCAGATGCGGGATAAATGCCGGGATTTCCTGCTGGAGTTTAGCGGATAAATGTGTTTCCCGGGAGCGCGCGACGACGAGTGATTAAGACCTCGCGTTCCACCCTCCTCCGCGGGTGCATCCCCTGCGTCGCGTCGCGTCGACGCGGAGACACGAACGGAGCTTCTCTATCTCCTCGCGAAATGGAAAAAGGAGCAAGCTTGAAAAGGATCGCGAGTGGCGCGTTTTTCTTGCTTGCTTTAAGCAGCCGGGCCGCTTTTCTTCTGCGGAAAATGCGGCTTTTAAATCTCGATCCGCGTCGTTTCCCCATCGGAACAGCAGCAGCAGCTGATTTCTCTTTTTCTCTCTTGAAAAGAACGGATAACTGAGAGAACGAATAAACGGCGATGTGCAGAAGATAGGAAGAGTCGTGAAAGGAAAAAGGAAAGAAGACGAGGGTGGGGTGAAGAGATGAAGGTCCTGGAGTGTTGTAGGCATTTACCTCCGGTGGAAGCGATGGATAAGTCGAGGTCTCAGGCGGGATTCTTTATTAAAAATGTCTTTTAGAAACAGGGGGAGAAGGAAGGAGAAAAGGGTCTTGCAGATGTAGGATAATGCGAGAGTTCTCGCGAGGGTGCGATGGAGTTGGAACAGAAGTTGAAATTCTTCCCGATTTGCCTCGTCTCCGGATTAATCTCGCAGAACGACCCCTAGACCGTGCTCTTTTCCTCGTGTTCTTTTGTCTCCTCACCCTTTTTTTGCCAACGGATCAGACGTTATTAGAGAGCATTAGAACCCTCTCAGCGTAATTATGTCCATCCCTATTCTACTTTATTCCCGCCTTTAAAAAAATCTTATCTATATGTTAAATACGATATCTGTTAGATATTTAAAGCGATTGTTCATGTTAAATTAAGAATCGTACTATTCTGTTCGTATTGATCCATGAGAAGTGTAGAAAAATTTAAAAAATTATAATCTAATTAGGGGAGACCGGGGCCGATTGTCACAATTTTTGATTATTGATTTTTAGAAAAAAGTGGATGCCTGATTTTGAAATATTATATACGTTACAATATACCTACATCCTTTAGGTATTAAAAAAAATATCCGTGAATTCATCATATCATAAAAATAAGTTATTTAATTTTAAATGATGCTGTGAAAATATGACAATTAACCCCGTGTTCTGGGTTGATTGTCACACGTTCTAGAATTGGCAGTAGCATATTTGTTATGGACAACACATATAAAAAACACAATTTTTATTTTAATATCAGTTCTATATTTTGAGAAATAACAGTAATTATAGTATTAATATAAATAAAATAGTTATTTTAATCATAAAATACGTAATTTGTTTTTGTACCATAGTTTCTATATGAAAAATGAAAAAATATATATCTATATGAAATATAATATATTTGTAAGTATATTCTCTGAAAATGTGTCCTCTAAAGATATTAAAATTAATTGTCACCTAATCTCATCTCATTTTGGTTAATCTACCCCACATAGCCATTTTTAATAAAAGAGATTGTATTCACAAACTTAGTCAGAATAATGATTACTTAATTGTAGCAAAGATCTTCTAAGATATGTCATTTTCTATGAATACAGAGATATTACGATTAATAATGCCAAAGACTTGTCAGACAACAAAGTAGGTGATTATAAAAATTTACTAATCCCAACTTCATTTTCTCAACGATCGCTATAAATAATATATACAATGCTTGTGGTGTAAACCATTTTACACAATAAATTAATATTATATCAGCTATCTACAGTCAAAAAAAGATATTTTTCTGCCGTGTCTTGTTTGAGTTATAAGCATTTTGACAATCAACCCCGTACGACAACTAGCCCCGGTCTCCCCTACTATTAAAGCAAGCTCTACTAAATCTTTAATAAAAACAAGATGGTTTCATAAAATTAATAATTGACAGAGACAGAATTTCTATATTTTTCTAGTATCTATTTTGTGCTGTCTTTCTTTTTACTGTTTTTGTTGGAAAGGATTTACTTTGATAGAATGGTCTTTGAATCTGCGATATCTTTTTCGAGAAATGACAACATGACAAATTAGAGACTTAGAGACACGAGGCGCAGCGAATCACTAGTCGAGCTTCCTCGTCCTCTCTGAACATCCAGGGTCGATATTTACTCAACGTGAGAAGTTCTCGTGGCCGTTAATCTTCGCCCTCTAGAGGTTTATCGTGCGTTACTTGGAAGCGGAGTGAATTTTCCCGCGGGAAGGGTGTCAGGAGAGGGTCGGTGGGGTCTCAGCGGTTTCTTTACCTTGCCTATCACGCTGCTAGCGCGAAATGACTCGCAAGCGCACGAAAGCTCTTTTTAGACGAGCAAAAACGTGGCGAAACGCGAGCGAGAAACGGAGAGCTATCGTGCGAGGGCGGACGAAATTCACACGAGAAATATTTTCCGACAAGATTTTTACCCATGATCGTGCGATTATCGTAACGTTGAACATCTTGCTCGCGATAATCGGAAAATGCCGTGTCTCTTGATCGTCGCGATGATTTATTATCCGGAATGATTTGACCAAATATTTCGATTTGTCGAGAGAATAAATCTTTCGTTGTAACGTATAGTAAAATACACTTGGCAAGCGTTTAAAACGAGTGTAGATGTATACAATGATCCGATGATATCGATTGCTCGGCACTCGAGACGCGGTCGAGTGCCTTCATTCTCAGTCGACTTTTGTTATCGAAAGAGCAGCGCTTGGCCTCATATTTCTTTCTTTCACCGTAGCCTGCATCCATCCGCCCACATGTGTGTCAAGATAAGCACGAACGCTGACACGACATCATGTCGCGAGTGCATACTTACTTTGTATGCGTCGTAAATTGATGTCAATTTGAGCTCAAGCTTTCAGGCATGGCGAATGCTCTTCTATCGCTTACAGTATGTTTTACATATTCATCGCACGCTGGCAACACATCTCATTATCATCTTATTTCTAGACGGTCCTTTGATAACGGACTAATTTGCGATATAGAATTTCTACCGAGAATCTTTTTATTTTTAAATTCGCTGGCAATGCACAAGATATTATCTATTCCTACGACGGACAATATCAGTATTCATGTTTGAATTAACAATTCAAACTATAAAAACGTATGGAAATATTATTGCGATTTAGGTTATGCATTTATAAATCTTTAGGCGCTCAGTACTCGCGTGCATTTGTTCGTGCATAATAAATAAATACATTTCAAGATGTATTCCATCTCCGGGGAGTACGAATTTATTCCGGGAATTTATAGCGCAGCATCGGTTAGTCTGTCTTTCTCGATGAGCCTTATCTCTTTTCTGACTTTACAAATTCACGAATAGTCGGAGGAAGATATACTCTATCCAGAACGGAATAATCTATCTTCAGCTTTACGATCGTTCGTTTACAGTCCTCGATGGAACTCTTCGAGTCGAGGGAACTCGGAGAGATCGGTTGGTGTTTGCAACCCCGGCGACACACCGGATCGTTAATATTAATTAGTGTCGGTGACATCACGGGGACCACCTAAATATTTGATTACTCGGGATAGCCAGTAAGAAAGAGAGAGAGAGAGAGAGGAAGAAAGCTTGCTCTTTGGCTTTTCCAGATCATTAGTCACTGCTAATCACCCTTTAAATTCATTCCAACGTCGGAAAATGACCTTCCTTCATTCGAGGTTGTCCTTCAATTAAGCGTGAAATAATGAGGTTAATGCGAAATTTTCAAAAATTATCTAGCTGGCGCTATCTGTGTCATTTTCGTAATTCGGTATTAAGTCATCTCGCGAACGAGAATTATACAATTTTTATATAAATTGTTACGCAAATAGTTCTTACAATTTGAGATTTGTAAAAAATTACAGTATGCGATATGTTTAAAAAAACGTTCTCAAATGTTTGTAAAAAATTATTTCGATTTTATATATTTAAATATTTTACTATCTCTTTTTTCTAAATCTTTGAAATGCGAAATATTCTTCAAAAGGGAAAGGAAGAGGAAAGGAAGTATCTGTCGGTAGTTTCCAAAACGCGGATGTCACGGCGGGGTTGTGCGAAGGAAATTGGAGGCTTCTCGGGAACATATTGCCCTCTCAATCCTCTCCAACTACCCCACATCCTCGCACAGAGTTCTCTTGTTGGAGGGGATGTAGGATGAAAAGGAAGGAAAGCCAGAGGTTTGGCACGGAGATCGGGCTGAGTTTAGAGCCGGGCGACTAGTTTCGTAACCCCTGTATTATGCTGCAGTAAAAGGAGAGAAAAAAGAAAAATAACTTTAACATCCTATGACAAATTTCTTCACATATAAAAGTATACATGTAAAAATATTTTGAAATAAAACATTGGCTGTCGTAATATTATAATTTACCAATTTGTAAAATTGTAAATTTATTTGGTACAAGAACCATCAATTTGATTTAATTATTTTTCTGTTGAATAAATATTTATATGATGGTATTGAAAAAAATATGTATTACGATTTATGCTCAATTTCTTCACTTCCAGATTAGTTGCGGATAACCTTATGCAGGAGATATCTCCATTGTATTCTGAGAGATATCTCTTGGATAAAATTATCTAGAGGTGAAGAAATTGGGCATTAGTAAATTTTTTCTTAATATGTATACATCCTATCTAGACAAATCAAAATAAGAGTTATTAATTAAATAATATAAAATTTATTTGGGAAATATTATAAATGCGGAGAAAATAGCGGAGCAAAGTGGAAACGAGTCGACTTTCCTTAATTATATGCATTAAGCTCCATCATGGAATTATTTAATCGAAACTTATTAAGATCGTTTTCGCACGAAACGGATATCGGGCTACGGAATAAAGTAGGTGAGAGGAGAGAGAACCGTTTAGCTCGTAACTTGAAGGGTGAAAGCGTGTCGTCGTCGGCATCGACGACGGACCAGAATTGCGCTATCGGAAAAGGGTATCGATCCCGCTCGCTTCCGGCTCGCTCGCGTACGGAAATGAAACAGGTCGACACGCTCGTATTCGCCTAGCCTCATACCCGCGACGCGCCGCGCGCATTGACTCGATCGGGGTGAACTTTCGTAATGAAAGTTCTCGGGACTATATAGCATGAAGGGGGAAAGAGCGTCGATCCTCGGAAAATTCGCCAAAGGTTTGTTCTCGGGTGCAAGGATTCGGAGAGAAATTTCGGATTGCTGGCGGTGGCGTTAATCGATCTCGGAATTGAATTTGTTTTAGTCGTAATTAACGTTCGTAGATACGGGATATTTCGCAATGGTGAAATTTGAATAGTCGATGCTTCAATTGATATTTTTTCCAAATTTCTTTTTTCTCACGAAAACTTAAAGGACAAGTCTTCTTTTTAGTTTGTATTTTTATTCCTTTTTGTACCGTATGTTATCATGGAATGAAGATTTTGAAGATAATAATTATATTACTTAACTAAAAATTAATAAATTAATCCCTTATTTGTATATTAATTAATTTTTATTTTGAATTATATATATAAAAGAAATTTTTCGACGCGACTTCTTAGTGTATTTGGTATTCTAGCAAAGCTTCAGCACAGCGCGTTCTTTACGGCAATCGACGGTGCAACGAGGAAGGCACACGGTCATAAAATCGGCACTTCGCCGTGACAGAAGTGTGAAATCGGTCAACCGGTACCAACCGGTTCCCAGCTCCCTCGTCCGACAGAAAATTGCTAATGGTTTTCGCTCGAGCGGTCTGGAAAGGGCGGAACCAGCGGCGCTGCTCCAAGAAACGTTACTTCCTTCCTTCGAAAGAGAGAGAAAAAAAGAAGAAAGTAGCAGTGGAGAAGGAATAATGTCGTTTCCCATCGTTCGTCCTCTCACCGCGTGTCTCCTTTATCTGCCAGCGCGCTTAGCTTTATCAGGAAATCCCCTGCACTGAAGCTTGCGTCGTAAAAAAAGGAAAACTTGCGAAGGAGAGAAATTATCCTTCCCTTTTCGCTCGAAAGGGCCGAGCACGAATCAACGAAACCGAGCAGAGTCCTTTCGCCATATTAAATAATACCTGGATATCGCGGCGGTAACTTCCAATTTTGTTAAATGATTTCGCAATTGTGCGAATGCTACTGCAACTAATTGCCTCGCGTGACAGGATGCATTTTACAGGAATTGCCACTGAATGCAAATTTAACGCGTCTATAAATAAACTCACAATGGATTGATGAACAAACAGTGAATCTATGAAGTTTTGAGACTTGTCTCTCTCTCATTCTAACTTGGAACATTTCTTATAGGATAAATATTATTTATTTGCTATAACAACAGCACGTGTAAAAAGAAAACAGAAATTTTTCAGAAAATAATTTTAAATACTTTGAACCGTCAGAATTTTGCAATATTAATTTGGAAATATTAATTTTACAATTTTGGTGTGATAACTGATCGCAGGGGGAAATAAAAATATCATATATATGATCTTTCTTTTTTTCTAAGCAACTCAAAAATGCAAATTTTGTAATTATGTGTTATTGTTGTAGTAAATGAGCAATATTAGCAAAAATACTGTGCCAAATTTTACTATACCAATTTTTTCATTATATATTACATACATTATATTTTATGAATTTTGTTCCGCTCACACCAGACCTATTCAAATAGAAATTATAGATACATCGGCGCTTCTTTGAAGGTTTCCAGAGTTTTCACATCCTTCACGTACAACATGTCGACGGAAACGTCGATGAAAGTGTATGGAAAGGATTTCTTGGAAAGCGATGCACGCGTCGCGAATAAGATTGGAACATAACAATTACATAAAACAAGCGGGTGGACTGCCTTTCTTTCTCTCTTTTTTTTTTAGTCCCGATGAATAGTATTCGTGCACATAGTAGCGAAGTAGTCATGAACTGGCCCCTTCATTCTGGTGCCGCCTTCGTCGTCGAGAGCACGTCGACCTCGAGGGGGAGAGAGGAGGCGACGACAGTACCATTCTAATAATGAGACAGAGCGGAAACGTCGCTCACGTTCGATTTGTTCGCGACTGCGATACGTCGTAGAAAATAGCGTGCGACGGAATCGCGAGATCGATGATTGCAACACCGCGAGCGAGCGTATGAGGTTTCGTGATTCGCGTGACTGTTAGCATTCGCGAATTAAGCGGATACGGATTTGTACACAACAGGGAATCACCAGATATTATCTCACTATTTTTAAACTGCATGGAGCGAAATGATCCGTCGGTTCTCATTATGGCTCGTCGAGACAAGCCACGTTTGATTAACGTGCGTTTTTGCTATCTTTCCAAAATTAATAGATTATATATAACTCCTGAAAAAACAGGCAGATAAAATATGGTACTTACGCTATTTTGGTCGTCACTTTTCTGAAATAATCGAATTATCTCTAACAATAATATTTCTACACCGGAAAAAGTCTTGTTGCTTTAATTAAAATTCTGGTAGATTCAAACAGAAAGATACAAATGAAGCACTTGTGGTTAAATCTATTAAACATTCTAATCAAGGTGATCAGAAATTCAATTACGATAATCTGACTCATATGATTAAATCAATTTGTACTTTTTCTTCGAGCAACCAGAATATTTTTTCAGTGTAGATATAAAAGAAGCGATCCGGTACACATCTCGGAGAGAACCGCATTAAACCTATATAACCGGTTTTGATTTCTAAGACCGGAGTCTCAATCGATTCGTCTTTGTCTCGACTCGGTCATCGCTCGCAGAAAAAACCAAACGAACGTCATTCGATATATAGATATATGTATGCGTATGGGCGATTTGCATCGTCAGCCCGCGTTCGCAAGCTCCGAAATGCCGTTGTTCGCTGCGTTTAACAGTGGATTGACCGGCTACCGTTCTATCGTGCCGGGATTAAACCTGACCGTGTAAAACGATCGGGGTCCGCGATCCGGTGTGTAAACACGCGTGTAGACCCGGCGCGCGGACCTCGGGTACACGTCACCATACGTGTTCTCGATGGTGCACGCGTGCACGCGCATTCACACGCGCACGGAACATCATCGGCGCGCCGCGTCGCGCCGTCACTTCACAATCACATTGCGCGTATCATCGGACACGCTATCGCCGACTACGACAGCGGCTCTTAACTGACGAGAGTAACATGACACCTGAATTTTTCAATTTCAAAGACCGTTCGAAATGTTGAGCCCACCTCTTTCGAAGAGAGAGAGAGAGAGAGAGAGAGAGAGAGAGAGAGAGAGAGAGAGGGGGGGGAACAATAATCCACAAACGTGTAAATATCGTTTTACAAAGCATGCATCGCTTCAAATTAAAACGGCAATAACGTAATAACCATTTATCTCTTGAAATACGCGTTTTTTACACTCGAAAGTGTAATTCCTATCGTACGGATTCTGCCCCGTCCGAAATTATTTGGAGGTAATCAAATTATACTAAATGAATTTTGTATACAGCGGTTACGCGCGCACCGATGCGAAATGAAATCGCGTGAATTTCGAGGCTTGCCGGCCGATCGCGTTCGACCAGAGAGATAAACCGTATTTCGTCCCCGCGAGGTTTTG
>NW_017300210.1:216889-230989 GCF_001594075.2 Trachymyrmex cornetzi | reverse complement strand
CACACACACACACACACACACACACACACACACACACACACACACACACACACACACACACACACACAACACAAAACCGACTGCGCTTGACGACATACATGCGAGTGCGCGCGTCTGCCCCCCACGTGGACGTATACACGAAACCCAACGGCGGAAGCCCTCGAGGGTAGGCAGGAGTACAGAACGAGAGAGAGAGAACCATTCGCCGGGGATCACAATCAGCTCGCTCATGCATCGCGCATTTTGGCCCCCCTTGCTTCGATCCGTGTGGCGGTGAACACCGCGTTTGTATGTGCACCCTGCGGGGGAAACAGACAGTAATAATGCCTACGCATTAACTGGTCGCTGCATTATGCAAGCATATACCTATGCCAAGCCCGACAGCTGCATTAAAAAAAAAAGGATGCAACATGTGGGGTGTTATCACTGAGATTTTAGGCGATTCGCGAACTGCACGCGAAATGCACGCGCGGAAACACGTAGACATATATTCAGCGTATACGTCAGCCGAAAGTGTTTACAGTGTAGGAGCAATCAATAATTATACAAGGGATGGAATGTTGGTGGAGTGAGACGGTGAAACTCCATTGAAATAGACAGACTTCGTGCAGTTTGCCACGTGTTGCTGAAAATTGCCGGGTTCCACTCGGTTGCGCGGGAGAGGGAGAGAGAGAGAGAGAGAGAGTCGAGCGTTTCGATGGGATATTGTGGAAGATAGATTCTTTTGTAATATATTCGAGAACCATATCGAACCGGTCCTATTATTGCCACGCGACCACTTGTGTCAAGTGCGAGCGATAATGAACGAATTTTGGACGATCGTTACGGGTATGTTCTTTGAAACGAGCATGATCAGTCGCTTTGTTGGGAGGGGCTGCGTCTACGGACTATGACGTTACCCTCCTGTTTCTACCTCGCAAAATAACGTTTGAATGAAATGGTTTTCGTCGTGAGATATTGAATCACGGTGTTAAAAAGCCAGCATAATTATTGTCGCGTTAATGTCGTGGAAAAAGTGAGCTCGCGACCGCAGCTTGGAAAGCGCGCTTTACTCTTTATTCGCATCGCGTCTGAGGAAATAAAAAATTACAAACGAAGCCGAAAGAGCTGAGGAACAAGAGGAAGGGAAGGAAGTTGCGCGCCGTCAGCGTAAGGTAGCCTCAACTATTTTCCGCAAAGAGCGTGGCGAAATGAAATAACGGGGTTCGGGTGGTCGCGCGAAATGGAATGAAAATTCGCGCGGAAACGGAGAAGCGAGAACGCGAAAAATTAAACTCGGCCTTCCCGTCCCCGTTCCCCTCGCCGCTTTCCATCCGTTTTCCTTTCCGACTACTCCACCACCGCCACCCCCGCCGACCGCGGCTTTTTGTCCCGTCCGGATGGGAAGGAGAGAGGGAGAAAGAGAAAGCCGATCTGTGTTTGCGAGCCGAATGTGATTGAAATCAAAACGCTGCACTGCGCCCGCGGGGAATGGCAGGAAAATCGGAAAAACGGCCGATCCGCAAATCAACTATGTACGCAACGTCGCCGCAGTATCGGCGTATATTGTTTTGCTTCTCGCTCATCCCTTTCGCGCTCGGTTAACCGGCGACCGGTTGCACTCTCAATCGAACGAATGTAAAAGAACGTACCGTTGCGTAAAAGCTGAACTCTCACGATCTGCGATTTCTTTTAAATTTATGTTATGAATTTCCGAAATTAGATCGCATTTCGGAAAATTTTGAAAATTTCTGAATATTAATCGACGACTCGCGCGATTTTTATCAGCGCTCTAAAGGATTTTCATACGAAATTATATTGTGTCTTCACTGTCATATATCAACAGTAACCTAATCCTTTGAGTTAAATATTTTAGCTTCAACTTCCATGTGTGTCAAAACGTAAATCAATCGATATATAACGTCTATTAACTATGACTTAGTAAATGGACTAAATTTAAGTCGAATTTAATACGTTTTCTTGAGTTATATTTTTAACTTCTATTATTTTAGTTAAATTAACGAGTATAGAGGCGACCTACAAAAAATGATGAAAAATAACTCAAATTAGATATAATTTAACTTGATGAATTTAACAGTTTTATTACAAAATTTCCAGTACTATCGTGCGACTTTGTTTCAAGGTTACGTTTCAGCGAACCGTAATTTGTCAGCGTGACGGTTTTTCTCGCCAAAGTATAAACTTCCCGTAAAGAGTCGCGATGGTAAATTTAAACGAATAACGCGAGGCGGGAAGAAGATTGCGAGCTATTAGGCGCCGCGTGGGTATACATTGTTTCGCGAGCGTGCGCGCCTCGGCCGGTTGCAATCACGGCGTCGTTAGGCGATCTGCAATTATTTTTGTGGCGTGTTATTATCGTGTTCAAAGATGAAAGGGTGCCCCCGGGCTCCCGCGCTACCCCATTTCACAGCACGAGGAATGCCCGGGCTGTCTTCTCTCCGCGACCTGCCTTCCGACTAGGCGGCGTTAATTACGAGGCCGGTAAAGTGCGGCGTGCATAAACTTTTATCGCCCCGTTAATGCTCTCCAGCGTTTATTTTCTTTCTCGTAATCCCATAATCGACCAGTGCGATTCGCATGAGGTGCATTCGAGGGCACCTCACGATATCGAGGGAAGATTCACGGTTCTCTTCTCAAAATAGTGGTTTGATGCTGCTCTTTATAGACTTGTTTGAAATCTAGAAGAACATAGAAAGATCGGTTTTGCTAAACAATATAAAAATTTGGCTAGATACAGATCTGAAAATAAATTTGTTGAACTATTATAATAATTTTGTAGGTTGCTAGAATCTTCAAAATTATTCGTAGTATTATTCCTCGTGCTTGAATTTCCTACATTATTTTCGTGATCCAATAACATTATTTTAAGATATGTATTTACTTAAATTTTTAGATACTTTAACAAAATCGTTTTTTTTTATTTTTTAAATCTAGAATCCAATCTTCATAATTGATAGTATTGTTTTTAAAATTATATTAATTAAAGTCACTTGTATATAAAACTTAGAGTACACCTTGCATACGTTATCTACAACATTCTGTCGCTGATCTTTTCTACATTTCGCGACATCGAGTATGTTTGATCCATAGGGACGTGTCTCGAGGAGGGAATCTCGGATATCTCGGTAGCAGCAGTACGTCGAGAGCTCCAACAGGTACACGGCATGGTCCCTCGGGACGCCACGTACACGGCGAGCATAGGGACCAACCCTTTTAGCGATTTTCTCACCCCGGTTGTACACGTTTGGTGCCGCCGACCAGGAAGGGGTGCGCGCACACGAACGTGAATTACTCTCTCCCGAGTCACGAGCGTGGAAACAACGTGTGGCCTCCTGGCAGAAGGGCGGCACACCAATGAAGGAAGGAGAGAGAAGGGGCACGAGACGAAGTCGATAGAAAGGGTGCTCGAGAACCATCGCCGTTGCCGGGCGTCGGCAATTAGCGCGCCCCGACGCAAATCGTCCCCTAATCCGAAGCTTATTTCCTTTGCACCATTGAACTGTGAACCGACTGCAGAGTCCCGTATAGGTATGACTGGTCATAAAAAATGTACAAGACGTACATACGAAGCGAATGCTGTGTTGATTCGTAAACATTACTGACTTTTAGATTAACTTACGATATTTTCATTCCATGTATAATTCTGTAATAATTTCCTTCGTATACATGAGAAATTAATGAAAGATAAACGAGGACAAAATCAAGTACAGAAATAAGAATTCCGATCGGAAAAAGCTTAAAAGGAAAGAAATACCTTGATATTGAAGACTGAGAATCGATATCTCTGAGACATTAATACTAAAAATAGGAGAGCGCAGTATTCATACTTTATTACCATCAAAAATATAATGTACGAATGCCTAAAATACTTGGATATCGGTGGAAAACGTATCGATCGTATGCCAAAGTATCGTTTCCCAACATATCCTTAACTATTTCGCTACGTATTAAAGAGGTAAACGTCCGGCGCGTATATTCGCGCACACGTTCGCGTTCGCGTTCACGTTCACGTTCGCGTTCGCGGTTCATGTTGTATGTGCGTGCAAAGGCAGACGACGGGGAATATTTTCCATGGCGTGCGCATTCGTTATTCGACCGGTCGATGCCGGGTAATTGAATACGCGGCTTTTATACGCGGCTAGAGGGTGGTGTGTGCGAGGCTCATGTACAAAGCGGGAAGGGAGGGAGGGGTTGATTTCTCCCTCTCTCTCTTTCTCTGTGACGGGACAAAGGGTGGGTGGCGGAAGTGAGGTACGGGGAGAGTTTAGCACACGGCTCGTACCGAAACACGTAGGATGGCGAGTAAGCGAGAAGGGTGGAATCGGCGGCGACGAGAGGGGATGTAGTAGTGACTGTAGGGGGTAGGAGACCACGGGGAGGGATGGCTCGCTCGGTGTGTTCCGCTGTTCCGGGGTTTTATAGCGGCGGTCGGAATTAATGAGGGACCGTGTTTTCACGGCGACCGAGTGGCGGTGCAGATTTCATTTTACTATTTACCCCGGGGAATTTATTTGGCAACGAGCGGCGGGCAGGGTGCGGTACTGCTGGTGGTTGTTGTCGAGGTGGGATACTATGGTACGCGACACGATGCCGCGTTCGACCGGCTATTTCGATCATCATCCTATTGGCGATCATTTTAATTAGTGCAAATCTTTTTGAGGTTTTAAATTATTTGTTTCTGCCAAATATTGCTTTTAATGGAGAAATTTTTTTGAAAGATCTCTTGTTATTATTTCTTTCACAAAATTCTCTTTTTATCAAACTGTTGAAACAAATAGAAAAATATTTTTAAAAAAAAAAAGATATATCGTATAAAAAATCAAATAGTGCAAACAGGGCTCTATGCGCGATAACGCTAGGAAGTCATTCCATCTAAATAGCCCTTTAGTCGCTACCACGTTTTCATCCGCTTTCCGTTCTCTCTTCACCCTTGCCGTAGCGAACGGGGGACGACCATGGGGGTCGTCGCGATCCCACCGGTGCCAGCGAGCAAAACGTTATTAAATCGCGGATTCGCGTCACGTTTCACGATCTAACGAATTAATATGGAAATTCCAAAGCACCTTACGAACGAACGAACGGCGTCGACGCGAAATCCCACAGATACTCCCGGGAGTAACGGGAGTAGCAAAGAGATCGTATCGCATTGGCGTCGACATCCCGAATTTACTCGCATTCTCGAATTTTTTTTGTAATTTTAAAATCCAGATTTTTTGTTATCATCAAGCACACATGGAGAGAGGCGAAATATGTAATTCCATGAAAAGGATGTTATATATGAAATGTGACATGCACACAATTACATTACATGTTTGTAAAAAGCTAATGTTTATATAGTAGGGACGTCAGTTGAAGGGTTCAAAGCGAGAATTCGGCAGGCTATCATTTGTAAAGAGGGTCTTACTTTGAATATAAAGTATTGTATTCAAATGTAAAAATTATAGATCTAGCTCTCTGATTCTTCGAACCCAATAATTGACACAGTATGACGGTTTATTATCGACGTGCACCAGTACGTTGGGGGTTTATATAATTGTAAGTTTTCGGTGGTTAGATTTGAATCACACTCGGGGAAAGCGTACAAACGTGGTGAAATTCTACGCCCATGATTACGGGACTAAAATGAAACGTATATTTGGGGTTAGGGCGGATCAGGGGTTGGAGCTTGGCAGGCCCTGGAGTCGTTTATATGGTGATTCAATGGGGGTGCTTGGCAAAATGTCAAGGGACCCGTAAGGGCGGCCTCGAGTTTCGACGCCGCCGCCCTTGCCTAGTGGTTATTCGTGCAAAAATTTCACATTTGCAGCGTTTCGTGCGTTTCGCGAACGTTGAAGAACGAACTTTTCGTGATAACACCCACGAACTTTCCAAGAAGTTTCTTGAAAATAGGATTTATCAACAATACGATATCAAACGCGAAACAAGAAATGTTTAATTTCACCATTTTATAAACATGTATTTATAATAACGTATCCATTGCGCTGTTAATCGTTCAATTTATAACAGAAGTGGTAATATCGAATAATAATTATTTCACCGTGCGTTTTAATTATCGTACGTCCCGCGTATATAAAATGGCAGATAAATATTTGATGTAGTAATCGTTCCGCCTTTCAATGCGCATTAGAGGTTTAACGCTAATCAGTCGAAGCTTTCTATCGTTTGCCGCGGTATTGTGTTCCTGACGTTAATTGATGCGGCTCACGATAACGGGAGCGCCATGTTATGTGGTGCGAGCAATTTAACGCCGAGATGCTTTCCGACCTTGATACTATTCGAACCGATGAATCGACTGCCATTCGTGCCGCACGTAGGACAGATGTTCGTCCAACCACGGTGGCCTTTGTCAAGGCTGCAGTTTGCACACGCTTGTTACGCAACGAAAAATATGGACGAGCGAGAGTGGGTGGGTTGAGTTCTGACGGTCGATTGTTCCCGTACGCGTACAAAGCATCATCGAGAAACGAAAGCGGACTGCAAACGGGAAAGATTGCGCTGCCATCAAAGTAAACGAACGCAGGGAGAGAATCGATGGGAAAACTCGTATGATTTTGGAAAATCATAATTCGATACCACGGCGCTTAACCCTTTGTGGTTACACCTCTTGAAAGTATAATAGTCATATCGGTTAAAATGACCACAGAGTGCATTTAACTGGTTGCCGTATTCACAGTTTTCGTTCTTTGAAGTAAAAGTAAATTACTGAATGTACTTTAAATATTATAGGATGTAAAAACACAGCGGTTTTATAAAGATTTTAATTTTAATATATTTTAAAAATTCGCCAAAGTATGAGCTTTTTATTTAAAAAATCATAACTTTGTAAATTTTTTAAATAAAAATCTATGGCTATACACATATGGAACTCTACACATACGGAACTTTCAGAAAAAAATAGTGCAATATTTCGCATTCCAAAAATGATATTTATTCTGAGAAATGAAGGAGACAATATTTGGAAAAAAAGTGTGAAATTATTGTATAAAAGATTGATTATTATATTAATCAGAGATGTATAAAAGTCGGGTTGTATTTACCTAATTATTTGTTACACATTTATCTATTAAAATTCACAATCAAAGTATCGATACCTTTAAGGATCCTAGTTGCTGGCGGAAGTTAAAAGGCATTGATAAATCAATTCGTCTCGAGATAAATGCAAGTGGATGCAAATAGAACCCTATCACTATCCGCTACTCGCTTCGGCGGAATTTTAAATCGCGATTTAATCACCGCGAGATTAACAATCGCGGGTTAAAAAAGTGCGGATGAAGATGTATTTACCTATTTATTTGTTACACATTTATCTATTAAAATTCACAATCAAAGTATCGATACCTTTAAGGATCCTAGTTGCTGGCGGAAGTTAAAAGGCATTGATAAATCAATTCGTCTCGAGATAAATGCAAGTGGATGCAAATAGAACCCTATCGCTATCCGCTACTCGCTTCGGCGGAATTTTAAATCGCGATTTAATCGCCGCGAGATTAACAATCGCGGGTTAAAAAGGTGCGGATGAAGATGCGGCGTACAATCACAGTCTCGCTAAAAAGGATCACCCTCCGGGCTTCTTCCGTCTGTATCTCGTTCGGCCGCAAATCGATTGGAAACGGTCCGCGAATACAAATCGCCGGCACATATAATCCGCTTTCCTCGCGAACCGCAATTTGTCTTCCCGGCCCTTTCGTCGTTTTCTGTTAGACGCTGCCGAGCCGGTCCTTCTCCCCTTCGGCTAATCCGCCGCCCCGGTTCTTCCGGCATCGATTTTTCACGCGAGACCCCGACTTCCGTGCGACTGAGGGTGCTTCGTACATGAGAAGGAGAGAGAAACCGAGAGGGATAGAGGGTTATGCGAGGAGTCAGGAGATTAAATAGGAAAAGGTCAACCACACGATCTGACACGAAGGGCGGCCACTGCTATGTTACGTCGTCCTCTACTGGTCCTTCACCTTTCATCCTTTTTCTTATTGTAGTGAACTAATTCTTATATTTTTTGCTTTTTATTTTTATTTTATTTTATTTTTTTAAATATAATTTTTGATAATTTTATGATTTAATTTTTTACAATTCACTTGTAACAAATAACAAGAATACATGACTACTTGCAATCAAACACTCGTGATAATGTTAAATCAATTTTATTCATCAACATATATTTTTATGTTAACTTTTTTGTTTTGCTAATGGTATTAATTTTTACACGTATTAAATAACGCTCGTGTTCTTTGGGGAATATGCCAAGAACAAAACAAATTTTCTCTTCTTTTTTTTCTCTCTGCCATCCGCGTTCGCTACCGTAAGGCACGCGAGAGGGAGAACTGCAAGCATCGACCAGAACGCCCCTCTCTACATCCGCGATTCTCTCCCCCAAGGGTGTTCTCGACTGGTTATCGAACGTCGACACGACAACCGCCGAGTTACGGAATCACGTGAGACACTCGACCTGGAGCCTCATCGAATTATCGGGGATTTCGCCGGCCCTTTTGCAGCAACTTGCGCTCGATGTCCCGCTTCTTCCACGAAAGTGTGGATCAGTTATCGCCACGTGCAACTGACCGGATGAATCAAACAAAGACCAGAGGGTTTATTTTTTCTATATTTTTATAATTGAATTAATACTAGTTAGTTTATTATCTTTACTCAGTTGAATTACTTTTTACATAATTATCTATATCTCATATCACGATTTTTTTTTATCAAAGATCTCAATAATAGTTTTATGTGTGTATGGAAGCTAATAATATATCCGTTATATGAATTAAATATAATTTTACATTTGAATTATTTCTTTCGTTTAAAAAAAAAGTATTTGGGAAAAGAGATGAAAAAAGAAATATTTTTCTAATAAATTAATTTTACACCTAAATTATTTCTTTCGTTCAGAAAAAGTTGGAAAAATAGAAAAATCTTTCTAATAAATTATAATTTTATATAATGTAATATACATATAAAATAAGAATGAAAACGATGTACGAATATGTAACGTTATTACGTGCGATATTGCTTGTTTTTCTAAAAGCAACATGGATACCAATGACATTTTTTCGCAAACCAATATCGGTCACCGTGTGTGTATACGTTGCGTAGGGTCGATACCCTTCCGGTACTGTCCGTAAACTGGTAGCATCGTCGCCGGAAATTTAATATCATCAACGACAACCCCGGCGTCTCGTCGGTCGACGCGCATCGTATCGTATCGCGACGCTCGACGACAGGAGTGGTTAAAGGGAAAACTTTGCCAGGCAGAGGCAGCTCTTTCCCTCGACTCTTTTTTTCAGCGCTTTAATATCGAAGGGTTGGTCGCGCTCGCGACACTCCCCGGCCACAGAGGAGGCCTTCTTGCTCTTCACTCTTGCACGCCGCCATGTTTTCCAGCCACCCTGTATTCACGGCGCAGATGTGCGCCTCGGAAAAGATTGCCGGTGCCGCCACCCCTCGTGTCGAATTTCTCCTGAAACTTATTTTAATTTTACCTTGTAATTATGGTTGGTATAAGGTTGCGCCAAACCTACTCCTCTCAATTTTCTTTGAAACTCTTGAAGAACTTTAATTTAGCATTCTTATTTTATCTTACAGTAATACCTAGAGTGAAATCAAGCTCTAGTCACAATTAATTGTTGTTTCATGTTTGTTGTGTGTGCCTTTAAATATTCTGCAAGATAAAATTAAGATAATAATAATTAATTATTATTTTATCGAACGGTATTTTCATTCTTTTTTCCAGTCCTTATCTTAATTGCATTTCAAAGCTAGCATAATTCGTCAAGACTGTATTATGTTATATGTATCGATTTCTTCGATACTGTTTCCATGTACAACCCTCGGCGATTACCTCGTCTTACAGACCAATAAAAAGCGAACGTACGTGATTAACATTTCATAACGTGTACACGTGTGCCAACAGGAACTAAGTATACAGAGCGACTTTTATACCCCAAGGAAAGGGGCGAGGGCTTCGTTCGTATAGCAGCCGGCCAACTGAGTGCACGTCGCAGAGTAAATCGCCCGACGATTTGCCGTTAAAAATAATGTTAACTTTCGCCTCGGCGGCACGCGATTTCGCCGCAGCCGGCTATTATCGACCGTGTTATTTTTACCCTGAAAGCTAGACCAGCCGCCACGACCCGCGTTAAGATTTCATGGACGACACTCTCCGTAACGTACGGAAAGTGCGATGACATGCACGAGGACCGTGAAAATTTATTTCGACAGTTTCCGAGGTGACGACGAGCACGGTCGGCAGACAAATTGTTCAAGAGACGAGAGATGAGAGAGCAGGTGCTCGTTTCCGATACGAGTCAAATTTCTTCACGAGGGGATGTTTGTAGCATGACTCTTTAAAATCTTTGGAGTGGAATCTAATTCTATGGAGTGACAGAGTGACAGTTGAGTCAGTGTTAAAAAAGGATGGCTCAATTATCAATTTTTAAGTGAGATTTCACTCTTTAGAATTAGATCCCACTCCAAAGATTTTAAAGAGTAGGTTTAAGCATGAATTAAAATAATTTAATTGTAGTAATATCATTTATTAATATTTTTCAATCAGTCGTAAAGAGATTATCGCGTATCTACGTCCCACTGAAACTTCATAAGTCACGTACTTATATCATAGCTTTCCCGGCGTCGGACAACGACATCTCTTCTTCTCTCTCACACCTTTGTTTGCGTTTCCTTCCCTTTCGATCCTTCTCAGGCGTCCCCTTTCACGCGTCGCTTGCTACTGAATCTCAGTGAGCAATTCCAACCCCGAGCACGATCTCCGTCAATGTTTTACTGCGCATACCGGAAGTACCCTGGGGAGTTGGACGTCGGCGAGGAACATCCCCTCTTACTCGGTTTGAGTCATGTCTTATGCATAAAAGTCTCATGCATAAGACGCAACGCCCGCGTGATGATAGCAATGTAGCGGTAGAGTACTCAGCATATACCATCCGGATGTTTTACGCGAAGTACTCAAGGTATCGGGTTACAATGGTAGCTCGCGCGAAATAGTTACACTGTTCGCCAAATATCAGCCAGTGAACTGCAAAATATTAGGAAGATCAATTTCGTGGATTTTACGACATACCAGATATCTCTCCAGCTAAGATTAAAGTCTCTCTTTCCACGGAGTTTTCGATAACAAAGTTAAAGCGCGAACGAATGTGAACATTCATCTTAATAAAATTCTACTAAAAAATTACAAAACAACCGAGGTTACCCTTTAAGTAAGTAGATGGTCATAATATCTCACACATAATTATCTCAAAAACTTCGTTCTAGAAAAGGAAAATAAAAATTATTTATTGCCCAGAAGTTTTAAAGTTCATTATTTTTATATTGTTCCATCTCACAGGGATGTAAATAGGAGTGTAAATTTAACTCTATATTATTAACTCTATATTTAACTCGATATAAAAAATATAACTATAAAGATACAATTTGTTTGAGATATTCCGAACACTCCACCTACGTAAAAGTTTTTTTTTTTTTTTACGCAAAAGAACGTTGTTACACAAAAGTTGAAAGGTGATTTCCCGAACCTCGTGGGCGGAAGTACAATTGACCCATATATTTGAATCGTTGAAAAAACTATTTGTAATTCATTAAATTCGTTGCGAATTATGCCGTCGCGTGGCGATTGGAATCTATCGAACGCGCGAAGGCGGCCATGAATAAACGACAAGTCGCATCAGGTACACAGCGCTTTAAATAATTCATGCCGCGCCAGGCATCAGGTACATACACGCGCTTTTCTCGCGGTCCAACATTTTCGCGACGAAACCGCTCTCTCACGCGACGCCCGGCGTCGCGGCGCCCCGACTCTCGGCGGGGATTTATGCTCCCGCCGTCGGAACGATACCCCGTTTATCGCGACGCGAAAATCGATCGAACGTTCGTCCCCTCGTGCGAACCAACAGGGAGAGGTACAGAGAGAGGGGGAGAGAGAGAGAAAAAAAGAAAGAGAGACGAGAGCCTGTAGGATGGTCGGAATTTTACTTCGCAGATGGTAACGACTACGACGTATTCCCCTACCCTGGTGTCTCCCGTTATATTTCGTGCCTGCCATTCGCGTCGATGGTCCTGTCAACCTTACAGAAATCGCTATCCACCTGTTGTCTATCTGTCTCTCCGGCTCTTTATATCCGCGAATGCCAGGTCTGTATATTTTCCGTCGCGGCTTCATTTTACGCTTTTAACATAATTAAACACAGAGTAACTAGAAAATACGGACGCGGCTTATTAATTAAAAGTTACTATAATTAGCAATATATTTAAATGTGATAAGTAAACTCGCGTTGATTTTAATACCTGAAAATTTATATAAAAAGATTTAATTTAGAAAGTTATTAGTTTTAAAATATTAATGGAACTCAATTCAATGGAAAAAAAAAAGATTTTACATGATCACTTTATGCTTTATGTTTAAAAATTGGTTTAATGTAGAATTTTAATAGGTTAAAAATTAAGGTAAACACTTAAAATTAATATATTTATGTTATTGCTGTCTAGTACTTTCCAAATATTTAATGATGTACTGAAAAAAATAATGCATCAACAGCATTATTTTAGTTGAAAATAATCTTATTCATTCAATAACAGTATTAATAAAACAAACAAAATTTTATTAAATCAAGAGCATGACATATTTGTTTTGTTAATACTGTTATTGAATTGACAAAATTATTTTCAATTAAAATAGTGCTGTTGATACATCATTTTTTTTTCAATGTAAAATCAGTATATTATCGATAATATATTTTGCGATGGCTGTCGAACGTTTAATTCGCGTCGTTGCGTGGTTTATAAACACCGTATCCTCCATGATAGATCGACTATGCTGCTTTGCCTCCATGCCTCTGTGCTCGTAATGAACCTTTTATTATCGTGACCGGTCCGTGACTCTATAAACGATATAAAATGATGATCATTTCGCTCCCGCTCTTTTCAACGATGCGACAATTATCTCTTTGTTCGGCATCGTCGATTAATATCTGTCGTACGAATGAAAATGATATTTATTTTATCGATAATATTAAATTGTGGCATACCTCTTCTTCGGAATAATGTGGCACACGCACAGGATTTCCTTTGATCTGTGCAAATATTTTAACCGCGACATATTTTATCCACACAGTGTGTGATTCCGGCATATTTTGTATATTTTCGTCCGCCGTGTTTGAACAAATTTCATGGCATTTGCATACCGCGTAGAAAAATGAATGTTATTTCGCAAGTACAACTGTAACGCGTTAAAAGCGACCCGCTTTCAACAGGGGACGTTTTATTCTCCTCGGTGAGAATCGCCAAGTCGACTACTTAACGCAACGTCGCGACTTCGTCGTCGGCTCGTTAACATCACTTGTGCGCGCGATCCGGGGACTTCGTGTTCCTAAGCACTTGCGGTGAACTTCCCGACAAACATGACATTCGAGCCTCGCCGAGTCTTATCGCGCGAGCCCCGGCTACGCCCAACCGCCCCTTTATAATCCGGGACCTGGCGTGCGTAATGGCTCGGTAAACGCGAATCGCAATAACTTCATCGCGACCGGCGCGGCGAGGTGTCGCGAGCGACACGCGAGATGAAGCGATATTCTCTCGTCTGCGCGCCGCCACACGTAAAGCTGAATACGGACCATGCGAACGAGCGCTAATAAACACGAATGAACAGCTTTGCGTTAGGGCGGGAGCACAGAGTCTTACATAACTCGTAATACATAAGAAAATGAACAATCAAGTCTTTTCATTTTTATTCTTTCCATGAAATAAAACTCTGGTTGGTTGATTTTCTTATGCTTTTATGCATTATGTGTCATGCAAAGATCCGTGTTCTTGTCCTTATAGGCTTTCTACAATAAAGCCGTTGAAGTTAACCAGTCACAGTCGATTATTTTTCTCACATTCGATTGTGGCTGATAAATTTCTTACAGCTTAAGGGGATGTTGGAGTGTCCTGTTTTTACCATTAATTTTTAAAGACTCTTTTCCCTTAATTGTGTTTATGGATTGAAAAGTCCTTCTCCACAATTAAAGTATCGACAACAACACAGACTGCCAGCTACAATTTAATACGAAAAATGAAAGAAAGTTAAAAATTGTAGTTTTGTCACCGGCTCCTGCA
>NW_017300210.1:199985-216785 GCF_001594075.2 Trachymyrmex cornetzi | reverse complement strand
TAGAGGCTTTGGTATAAGAGAAAAGAGTCGCCAAAAATTTCGTTCGTGTACTACGAATAAAATTGACGTGAAGCCATGAAACCGAGCAGTATTTTAATTGATCTCTTTCTAAGAGATAGGGTTGCAATATGTTAGATAAGGACAGATGAATGCATTTGAGCGAGACACAACGATATATGATAAGTATAAGAAATGGATGGAAGATGTCACTATTATCGAATTTGGAATTTAACAAAGTCTCTGTACTATCGACCTTGATTAAGTTTGACCGTCACTCTAGCATCCTCTTAAAGACTTAAAACTTTAGTAATGGCTTATTATAGAATATGTGTTAATATTTTGCATTTATTTAGATAAGTCGTCCTTGTTTGCGCTCATGCGTCTGGTTCGGATTGATACGCTTTGAATATTTCATGTTTTGAATTAATATTAAAATTATACATATTGATTAATTTACTTTCCATTATTATTATTATTATTCTCATTCTTATTCGCGTCGCAGCTTATCTCGATCTTTTTATCTTCACTCCCACGGATATCTTACTTCGAGAACTAAGAAGTGCTAAGGAGAATGGCAGCGGGTCAACTTTCCGCTAGAAGAAGATCCTTCGCGACTTGGAAGATTTAAGAGAAAGGAAGGAGGGAAGGCAGGTGCGATTTACGCGACGACCCTGTATATCGGAAGCGCTCGGTGAAAACACTTCGGTGTAAAAACAGAGTTAGTGGCGTAATCCGGTCGCCACCATCCCCGTCCACGCGCCGCTCGTCTTCCCCTTCTACGGTCTCTAGCCCTCTCGTCGTCGTTCTCCTCCCTTTGCTCTTTCGCGGGGATATGAGAGAGAGAGGGGGGAGGGGGGGGGGAGAGCGAGAGAGAGAAAGTGAGAGAGAGTCGGCAGGGACCGTAACGGGCCGGATTCAGGCTCTCTTCCTGTCTTAGTGGTGTGGCGTTACCATGGTAACAGACTGTAAGCCGCTTAACACCCCCTCCCCCCAGTAGCCCCACTCTGCTCTCACTCTTCCTTTTTTTCTCTCTCTCTCTCTCTCTCTCTCTCTCTCTCTCTCTCTCTCTCTCTCTCTCTCTCTCCTGTCGCAACCTCCTCTTCCTCCTCTTTCGAGCCCGACGGAATCCTCGTGGCACCGACACACGGAGTCAACCCACCCCGTAGTGATACTCGTGGCAGAGCGGGCGGTAGTAAATGTCGTTTTCCCCTCTCCATTCCGCGCATCCCCTTTTCGCCATTCTCATTCCCCGCTCTGCGACCAGGCATGTTTTCGCACACCCTCATCCGTAACGAGCGGGCGAGAAGTCCCTCGACTCGAAGAGGATATCTCTCGTCTGTCATCGACGACGATCGCTCCTTCGTGAAGATGTATATCCAAGCGATGAGGAGGTGGAGAACGACGATTAGCGTGATAGAGTGTCATAGAGGATAGCGGCGGGAAAGGAGGGATGGAAGAGATAAGTTGGCTCGTGTGAGAAACGGGAGAAACTTGCGGTCGGAAGTTTCGGCGACGAAGTGCATGAACGCGGATTCTGTCCGGACGCGACATCTCGCGGTTTATTCAAATGAGAGCAGGGGTGGGTTATGCAGTAAGGGATGAAGGAACGCCAACTGTGAGTCCGTGAGAACAAGGGAGGCGAGAAGAAAGAGATACCGCGCCGTTAAATGAGAGCGCTTTTCGCAAGAGGACAAACTCACCCCTCCTCCGAGGGTGGCGCGCGACATTCTCGTTGCAACATCGTAGAAAAAGAATCGATGGATATTTTTTTTTGCCTTTGTCTTTAACGACCAGGAACGTGACACGCGTTGTACTTACATAGCCAGTTGTTCCCCATTAACTGTTCCCTTCCTTGTTCCTGCAACATTGACAAGTATAAGAGATGGGCGACGTTGGAGAACTAAGCGGATACCGAAATGTGGTGGAAATCGAGCGACGTGAACGCAGCGGGGGTGAACAATGCGAGCGGAAAGGAATCTGATTCCGGTTTCGGGGATGGGAACGGCAGAAGAAGGGGATGCAGAGAAGATGATAGACTGAATAGAGATGAACAATGAATATATGGCCCGGAGAGAGAGATAGGGAGGACTGGGCGCGCAGAGTAATGCAAAGACGTCTGCATTCCGTTGATGAAGAATTCAATGGCGGGATAGACTACTCTTTCTTCGAGAGGGAGGCGAGGGCCATCGGGCATTATCTCTTCATTTTTTTCGTTTTACCCATGGACTTTTTTTTCGCACGAGGGAGGAGAGGGTGATTTTCTCGTTCTGGACCGCTCTCTTTGCGAAGACAAAAGACCGTTCGCATACCGACGTGTGTCGCTAACTATGAAAAAAGGGAGCTTGAATAAAGATAGCCACAATTCTTCTCCGCTAACGTCGCTTCACGATTTTTGCCCTTTTTACATGGCTTTTTTTATTCTCGTCTCTCGACTGAGTCTCCATGGTATCGATATCTGCCTGGTAAAATTCTCTTTGATTTTCTGTGTTTAAATTACATAAAAGGCAGTAATGATTCATACTGCTCGAAAAGATATTAGAAGTGAAAGAATTTCATCAATTTTTGAAATGTGTTAGAAATTCTACGACTTCTTGGAAGGAATCAGTACTTTAATTGTAATTTGACAGCAGTGTTACGCTGTAGTATTTATGAAATGATTTCGATTAACCTATTGAACTTATTCTGTTTTAATTTAAATTTTGCAAAACGGATATTGAAATATCGATGCTTTATGCGATATCATTGCAACTTTATATGCAGCGCTATATACGCGTGCGTATATATGCATATATCCAACGTTGTAGATATACGCAATGCAACGTCTGGGTCAAACCTAGAAAACAATGTCATGAAAATGCAATACATTCGGGAACTTCATCACATTGATGTCAAGGATGATGTATCATAACGCTGTTTAATTAAACTACGAAGTCGGCCGTGGCATTTTTTAACATAATGAAGGACACAGGTCGCACAAAGTATTTCTGCATATGTTAATTGAAAAATGTTCTGATTAATAATACTAGTTAAATAGTCCAAAAATATTTTGTAAGTTTACTCACGTCGAATGATGTTTTTGTAATACGCTCTAGACTATCTATATAATTCTCTTTTAATGATATTAGCTGTGCTATGTTTTTTAATGCAGTACTTCAACATTTGCTTTCGATACACGTTTTCCTTCGAGTTGCATCTCAAGTTACGGCACAAGTTAAAGCTTAAATTAAAACTTGCATTGCAGCTTAATGCCTCCTCGCTCGTCGCGTGTATTTTGATAATAAAAGCACTATTCGTTCCATCTACTATTACGCGCTTATTTTATCGAAGAGTAACACGATCGATTTATAATTATGTTTTGGAATTAAAATTATGTCTACTTTTGTCGATTATCCAGCTCGCTTTACCAACCGCGATTAATTGTCGCCGTCGGTTTGTCTAATTAACGAACGCTGGTTCGCGCGTAGCTGCCGACAATATTTTATTACCGGTTCGCTCGACACTCTTCGCCGTAAATTCTAATTATTACCGCCATTACAGCGGCCTAACGCGCATCGTGTTTTATCACTCGTCACTTCCGTCGTAAAATCAGAAATTCGAGAAAGAAAAACGTACATTTTTTACGTCGACGTCAATCACATTTTGTCAATGATAACCGTTTTTCTCGTTGCGATTGATCTCTGCCAAAAAAGAAAAAAGAATGCAAGCATTATCAGCAACATTAATAGTAATTTATATCACTGTGTTAAATTGATGTCTCAATAAAATATTTAACAGTTTTCAAATGAGGACGAAAATACAAAAAAATTCAAAATATTATCGAAAGTCAGTAAAAATTATGAAATTTTGTCTAAAAATTTGGGAAAAGTTACAGAATTTTAGGATGAGGAATTACGACAATCCTGAAGTAATTCATTGAATTCCTCAAAATTTGTATATTGGTAAATTTGGGATCTCAGGTTAATCAACCTGAAGAGTACCTTTGGGTCGATGCGTCTGGTTTGCGTGTACACGCTCGTTGATACTTATTCCCTTTCTTGCCTTACCTCTCGCCGACCGCCTCGCAATTAATCTCCCACGAAGTCGATCATGCTCGGCCGACCTCCCCGGCGGGTCACGTCAACACGAGCGCGACCTTCGATCCCGCGAGGAGAATTATGAGGCACGCTCGTTACTGAGCACGAGAGAGAGTGAGAGAGAGAATGCACGTGTATGGAGACGACGGGGTCGCTCGTTAATCTTCGCCCGATAACGCCTCTTCCAGGATGAGTGTATGAAACGTACACGTTTATCGAAAGTTTGTTACCGCGAGCACCACGTTATGCGAGAGTCTCTTACGACATCGATAGATAGATTCGAGTAAATGGCGCGGTTAATCGAATTCCTATCCAGAATAATTAGACATGCGACATATGTATCCTTCGAGCGACACGTGTATCCCTCGAACCGTCACGAACGGAGATTGATTCGGCAAGTCGCTACGAAAATCCGGCGAGAGAAGATCGTTGCATTTCAATGACATCGCGATTACATCTGACGCGCGACATTTATTCGTGTCAAAAACGATCCGCGCCATGTTGACGTGTTTCCAACCATCGAGGTCAAGATCTACTTCCGTAGATCTTAAGTTAAGTTATGCGCGAGCGTAAATTTCACACGGACCCGGGCATTGACCTCTTCTGTTCTCTTTTCAGGTCTACAGCCCGTCAGCACCAAAGCTCAGCCAACCTCGATTGGCAAGTCCCACCGACCCAGTTCCGGCGTACTACCTCAGGGTCACACCCCAGGACCTGGACCGGGCGGGCAGCAAAATAGCAGGAGCTTTGCCGCTGCCTTGAGGAACCTGGCCAAGCAGGCGGGTCCGGCACCTCAAGAAGAGGAACCGCGTGTCAGCCCGAAGAACCGGGCGCCACCGCCTTTGGTCAGAGGTCCTTCCCCTGCTAAGGTGAGTAATTGCACCAGCCGCGTTATACCTTGTCCCTCTCCCTCGGCCTCTTTCGCTCGGGACAGAAGTGCATCCGTCTCGAAACGCGAACAAAGGTACCCTCGACCTCAGACTCGGTGGTCCCTATGATCGGAATAATAAACGACCGCTTAGGTACATAGCGGGCGCGGCTGAGAAAAATCGTTGACATTGGTCGTCTTGGCTTCTTCTTCACCTTTGCGATGTGACGATGCGTTTTTTTCTTTTTTTTTTCTTTTTTTCCTCGTACGGTTGGGTCGACGAAGAATATCGTAAATGGATGTAGAAGAGCATGGGCCAAAAGAGGGTGCATATATTTGCGTTCTCTTTCGAATCTTTTGGAATTTGCTCCCATTGATGACATGATTTATTTTACGATATTACCGAGACTATTGCGTTCACGATATACTCAGGAAAATTGAAATTGCCCACCTTTTGCGAATCTCGTATATTAGAAATCGCACGGGAGAAAGAAAGGCTGTGTACGCGTGCGAAAAAAATATTTTTTTATTCATTCAAGACGGAAATTCAATTCCAGGTTTAACGATCTGAAAATGCAATGCTGGAAATTAGAAAAGATTTCAATAGATGACTTTTCATCCGATTTTTACGGCGGAGAATCTGCAATTAAGAGAAAGCGTGTGAATTCTGAAACATCTTGCGCGTGATCGCGGTTGATCTCGAGCTATTCTTTAAGAGTAATTGCTACCGGAAATTAATGTCTCGTCATCAAAGGCGAAAGTGTCGAAACGGGATGAAATTACCGCTGCCAAATGGTGCGGTAGGAAGAGAGAATGATTTGGAAGGCATGCGAATCGAACGGCTTCGCAAGATTGCGAAGTGTCAAAGGTTCAGAAATAGATGAAAATGCAGCCAATCTCGGTAACGAAATGAAAAAGGTGGTTATTCTGGCGGAAAGAGAATAAGGTAGTTCCAATTCTCCAATAATCGGAGAGATCAAAGATCCTTTTCCTACCTCGATTGTATATCGCCCGCGCTATTGCATTGCAAATGCAAGACTTTTCCGAACTTTGGCTTTCCCGCTGACAATCTGGGTTAAGTAATCCGAACTGAACCGTACGTTTCTTCTGTTTTATTTACAATGTTCACAGAAAACTTCAAATTTCTCATACATCATCGTCAGCAGAAGCGTCTTTTTTTTCCGATAAACAGAAATAAAATTTTGATAATAAAGGAATAAGTCAATATCGTCTGAGTTTAGAAATTTTGCAAAGCCCGTCGGACTGATCTTCTTATAACGTTACTTAATATTTATCTATAATAGTAAATTCTTTGTCTTGACCGGAGGTACGCGTTCCTACCAATTTCCATGGTAAAGTCATCCGAGCGGCAATTCATTGCCGGTTCGATGCACGACTTCGTTACAACGCCCGGCAATAAACTACGAGACCGCTCGTAATATCTAAGTGGCGGAAGAGACTATAAGCTGAAGAAAATTTCAGGCAATTTGCGTCTTCGCCCAGCGCCTTCCAGGAAATCGTCTTGGAAATATTATTAACTCTCGGAACAGAACCGTGCCTTACTTTAGATTTTTTTCCCACGAATCACAGTATTCGCGCATTGCTACTTTTCAAACTCTTACCTCAATGATACGCGACCTATTATTTTGAAGATTAAATAACGCATGAATTATTCAAGTATATTCAAAAAATCGGTGTCACACATATCTAATATTATTGATTATGCTGTTCATTTACCGTATAAAAAAAAGGAAGAAAACATATGCATTTGTCGCATGGATTAAGGAATGTCGTTTATTTATTTTTCTAGGAGCGATCGACGCACGAACGAAGACCTGAAGAGATTCCCTCCTTGTACACAACTGCCAGACCTGTTGAAACCAGCAAACACAGCGTAACTGCCGCGGCTACCGAATTGCTGGCTCGTTCCGGTTTTCAGCCGTACCGGCCCGAGCACCATCCAGCCCATCCACCGGCATTCGCCTTGGATCCCGCGACCTATAGCGCCTATCATCCCGGTCTTTATCCACCACCGCACCTGCCGCACGCTTATAGGTAAGCCGCAATATTGCTTTATTAACGGTTCAGCATTGTCAAAGCAAAAAAAAAACAGAATCTCATGTTGAAGAATTTCACATTCTATTATCAATATCTAAATCTTCTTTTCTCAAAATAATTAGCCAAAGTTTTAACTAATTTTTCGCGCGTGTCTTCTTATTACAGGTTAGAGGAACAGTTGTACTTGGAGCGATGTGGAATGATAAGACCACCGTTGTTTCCCGGACTACCATCGTATCCTCTGTACGGTCTGAGATACAGTCCCGATATGCTTCCTCCGCCGCCTGCTTCCCTGGGCCTTATGTCTCCCGTGATGCACGAACGGTAAGTAAAAAGATTGAGAGAGAGAAAGAGAGAGCAAAAGAAAGAAAAAGAAGAAGACTCATCGAGCGAACGGTTGGGAATGCCGAACTTCTTCATTAACGCCGCGTCGCGCTTCTCCTTTTTCAGACTGAAGCTGGAGGAGGAGCATAGGCTGCGGCAAGCACGGGAGCAGGCTGCGTTGCGGGAGGAGGAGGAAAGGAGAAGAGCAGTGAGAAATTCTGCTCCCGCTGCCCCAGTACCCGCGCCTGCCCCTGCACCCGCCGATACTGCAGGTGAGCGAGTCGCTCCACCCCCCACTGCCTTTCATTAAAAAAAAAAAAAAAGAAAGAAAGAAAGCATCGATCGAAGCGCGATCGTGATCCGCCTGCGATCGCTCGTTAAGGCGCGCGAGCTCGTTCTATCTCCTTTTTTTTCACTAGTACGAAGTTTTCTGCAGCGTCGTCGTAATACCGCTGAAATTGTCGCGTATTTCTTTCGTATGACCATATCCAGTAAATTTAGCTAGCATCTTCTTGAAACAGTGCCGAGAATAATATATGCAATATCTGCATAAATCGCGTTTGTCACGACTCCGTAGCCCCGCGCGTTGTCTTATCTAGTTTTAATTCCCTCCCCTTGAGATCGAAGTCGCCAAACGAGATCGTATTCTCAGCGGTGATCGTTGTTCACTTGGCGTTCGGATGACCTGTATTGCGAGCCAAAGTTCTTCTGTAGATAGACGGACTGGCGGCGCGAGCGAGGAGAAGTCGTTGTAGAAATATGACTGTGACCCAGTGAGAACTCGAAAAGAAAAGAACAAACGGAACAAACAACATACTACGCTTCTAATTTTAATCTAGATTTAATGAAAATTATAGTCATAGTTATACTCGTTTCTTACGCAGGTAGCGTTGATATCTTTTAGGTAAGCACGCGATTTGGTGTCTGAGCGGAGTCTAAAGATGGGCTAAGTATACGCTGCGAACGAACAAACGTTAAACGAGCAGTGATTGTATATTTTTGGAACATTCGCTAATGTTCGATTTGTATCAGTCCTGTTCGATCGCAGAGTGGTGCATTGAAAAAAAAAGTTCAAAATACTTGATTTCTCGTTCGCTTTCCTTTCGTTGTTCGTTCGCCCAGTGTATATACCCTACGTTAATAATATTACCTTTTGGCTCGACACTCGCCGAGTTGTCAAAAGTGGACTTAGCGGCAAAAAAATTAAAATCCTAATTTTGATCTAGGAACGCGATCCAATTTTTCGAGATTTAGCTGTTTTTATTTATCTATTTACGGACCGAAGTCAGACTTCTGCTGTCGCCTTTTGTTAATGTCATGTTAACATTAAGTCGGCCTTCGGTTGGCCATTCACCTGTTGTGTACACGATATTCTTCGCATACGTGTTTCAAATTGTTTCTCCATTGTTTTAGTACTCGAATGTGAAACTACTTACTGTGCGACGACAGGTTGGTTATGTAGTTAATCGTTTTTGTAATTAATAATAGCGAAACTTAAACATAAGAGTGCACGCCTTCTAAAGGAAAGAATTTGTTGAACTTCGACGTTAAGTTTCGAAAATACTTATAATTAATAGTGGAAAATTAGGTGTGAATGAAATTGGTGATAATTTTCAAAAAATTACAGGAGATATATTAAATAGAGAGAGATGACTACTGTTATATGATAAACCATATATAGTTTAGATTATTTTCAATTTTCTTGTATCAAGTTATATATATTTTTTTTATATATTATTATTGTTAAGACGTATAAGCAAAATTGTATGTTTATTAATATTCTATGATTTGAGCGTTCATTTATTTATTAGTGTTTTATTTTATTAGGTATCATAAATTACATTTTTATTAATTAGAGTCGTTGAACAAATGAAGTATATTTCATCATTTGATGAAACGGAAAACATATTTTGTTATAAACATATTTTATTAGGCGAATGTATAATATATAATAATTCAAGGCGTGGACATAGATGCGTGAATGCTATAATTTAATAGACTAATTATTTCGATACCAAGTGTTCTTTTGTCAGGCGCAATGCACTCTTGCGTTAGTTCCCGCAACTGTTTTAGAAATTTTGCAATTAACCAATTAATGTCAACATAGTTTCCCTTAATTGTATAGTAAACATGTTGCTCCTCATACTGACTGAATCAACCGATGTATATAAACTATCATACATGTTCCTTTGTCAAAATTACACCATTTTTATATATATAATTTATTGTAAACATGTATATTTGGACTATAAATGAAAATAAAACTTGCAGAAAATGTGATTGCAATTCTAGTGGACTTGGAATTCTTGACCCTCGAATCATTTTCTGAAACAGTTTTGGGGAAGATTCCGTATTCGTAGTCCGATTGCTTTAATATCTATTTTACTACAATTATTGTGAGAAAAGTCGCTATATTAATACATTAAGAGCAACAGTGATAGCTATTGCCCCGATAGTGTAGAGAGAGACAATTGGTTTACTATTTATTTAATTTTTTTTCATTTAGCTTTATTAAAAATATGACAGTAATCATCCCCAATACTTCGATGCGAATATATTTAAGGATTTTTTTTTATAGCGCTGGAATATATAATTAAGCGAAACGAAAGGTAAGTTGGAATAGATAAACTAATAATTACGAAATAAATTTGTAAAATTTTATATTGCATACTGTCATTGTGCATATTAATTGCGTAGGCGTTTCTAATGCGATCATTATTTAATGCGTAATAATTTACAATAAATTTATTGCGTCCATTAATTGGAAGTATTGTTAAAATGCGAAAATTAATTTAGTCATAAATCACATATAACGTTATACTTTATGAAACCTATATAATCTCGAGACAATAGAAATAATTACAAATATTTTCTTAACGCTTCTCCTCGCGCGCGAGCTTGTTATAAAAGCTTATCTCAAAATAATAATAACAAAACATTTAAATCATATGACGATAAAAGCAACTGTTTTATATTAGATATGTTGAAGATATATCGAGAATTTTGGCTTATTTATACGAGATGGCGAAATCTGGCTATAGTGATATGTTGAATTTTCTTTATTCTTAAAAATAAGAATAAGTCTTTCTCGAAATTTGTTATTCTCCTTGGACTCATTTTAAACTCCAAAATTATTTCATAATTAACACTGAATCTTTATGTATATATAAAGCATGCTGTAAACAATACAAGGAAAATTACAACGTATCGCCATTGTCAAGATTTCTTTCATTGTAGAGTGGAAGATCACCAAGCACTGTGTTCGGGATTTGTTCCAGCTAGGAAGCCGACCATAGCGGTTCAGTTGCATAGCGACCGGGATCGAGAACGCGACGGGAGAGAACGACAGAGCGGTAGCGGCGGTGGCGGTGGTAACAACAGCGGTGGTAACGTTAACAACATCGGTAACATCTGTGGGAACAGCATTAGCAACTCTGGTAACTCTAGCAGCAACATTAGCGGATCTACCATTACTATCGGTAGCAATCACCATCAATCCCGAAAAGAGGAGCAACAGTCCTCTGCTCCGCCAGCTGCACCACCGCCACCGCCTTCCGATCCAACAATAGCAGCGGCAGTCACCATCTACCATCCCCGTCTGACACCTTTTCCCAATCCAGTGGCACCCATTGGACCAACTCTGGGCTCCACTTCTATATGCTCCGTTAGCTCTGCGCACATTCCACCCCCTTTGGGTTCTACTTTGCCCCCTCTGAACCTTGGGCCACCACCACCGGCGGCTATAAGCTCGACGCCGATCTGTCCAGCACCGATACCTGCTATTCCATCCTTGCCGCCTGGTGTAATAGGACCACCGCCACCTTCGCTGTCCTTAGGTATGTCCCTTCCACCTATCATCTCCATTCCCTCTTTACATTTACCCCCCGCGTCGTCGAATACCATTCATTCTAGTCAGCACACAGCCACGATAATGAGCAGTGCGACCACCACGGTCAACAGTTCCATTTACCACCAACAACAGCAGCAACATCAACAACCCCCGCCACAACAGCAGCAGCAACAACATCAACCACGTGCGAATAGTACAAGCAGTACAACGACTACGAGTTCTTTGTCCGGTGCGATGACTACGCACACGACGCCAACGCCGCCAAACAGTTCCTCGTCGACATTGAACGCCATGAATCACATGGCTCATAAGTCCCCGCCATTGTCTCACAGTGTTCATGTGCCTAGAAACAAAGAACCGCCAATAGCCACGACGACAGCAGGAACAATGCCTACGACTGCGACACTGACTACTACGACGAGCACCACGACAACGTCGCAGCCGGCTTTCGTCAGGCCGTTTGAGGACTCGTTCCGTTCCTCCTCAACGAAGATACAACAGAGACCACCGATAATAAACAGTCACAATCACAGTATAGCCAATCAGATCGGCCATCATGAGCCATCATCCTTGAAAACTTCGTCAATGACGCCAATTGCTTCTCAACCTGTAGGTAGTCAAGTGGTGCAAGAGAATTCCTCAACGATAGACAACAAGTCCATAAGCAGCCAACAAACGCTTTCCCAACCGATTCCCTATCCACCACCTCAACAGTACCATCATCCTCATATACCCGTTTCGCACGTGCCAAGTCTTTACAAACCGCCGCACTTTTCGACGTCGTCATTGTCGTCGTCGTCATCTCATCAGCAGCATCATTCTCAATCCAAACTCAATGTACCAACGATAAACACCAGCAATAGTAGTCATAGTAGTAGCGGCGGTACAAGCACCATCAATTCAACTAATTCAAATATCACAAAGCAGCAGAATGCGCATCACATTGCCGAATCTCATCAAACGACAACCACGACGACCTCGCGAAACGATAGCTCGACTAACAACTGCGTGTCTAGTGAGAAGACAATGACCAATAGCGTTTTCAACGCTAATAATCAAGTCAACAGCGATGATAAGATTGCAAATCATACAAACGTGCATCATAAAAGCAACTCTGATATCGCACCGAAGGACAACAAGCTGAACGCATGCAACGAAAAGACCGTAAGCGAAAATATAATCAGGCAACCACAATTGTCGAATCAGAATCACGTCGCAACGAATTCAGTTCAGGAGAAAACCGCAATCCCACATCTGCCTTATGAACAGCAGGGAAAGACTGTGAAGTCCTTTCACCCGGTGATAGTTATCGCCGAGAAGAAATGCGAGAAGAAAAACGAAATCGATTGTACTTTGCAATGCGATCAGAATAACGTCTTGTCCACATTACCGTTTCAACCGAGCTTTAAGTTTAGCATAAACGACATTGCACAGAAGCCCATGGACACGACACAGCTGATGCAAAGCATCCAATCTGAGGAAGTGTTGCGCACTTGTCAGAATGTCTCCAATGTGCTCTTGCAGATCCCGAAGTATCAGGAAAAACTCTTGAACTTCTCGACAAGCAACAACGAGCTGAAGACGACCGCGATTTGTATTACCGACAAGTGCAATAATTTGACTGAGATTTCCGTGAGGTGCGAACCAGCGGTACTGAACGTGCCTGACCTCAGTAAAGCTTTGAGTAAGCAGGATGTCACCAGCAACGAAAAGGAGGCCTTCCTGATGCCTGATGTGCCGAAGGAAATATCGACCCTTGATTTAGCCGAGAAGAGGCGTAAGCGAAGGAGGGAAAAGAACACAGGCGTCATATGTAGCTCCGACTCGGAGGGCGAGGAGGAAACCAAAGACATGGATTTTTGGATCACGAAAGGTCCACCGGCTAAACTACAATTTTCGGAAGACAAATTAGCCTTCCTAGCCATGTTTGGACTGACTACACTAACTATTAGGAATGGTAAAAGAATAACGCTATCTTGTTACGTGTTTTAATTTACTGAATTGATACAAAAATAATAAAAAAAATTAATTTACTGAATTGACATTGTCATTATTTTTGCAGAGATAGAATTGTGTAAGGTCGAAAAAAGATACAGAATAAATCCCGAGCCACCGGAAGTACCTTTGGAAGTAGAACCTATGATAGAGTCTGTCTTACCGATTCCGAGTGAGCATCCGGACTGTTTGCTTCACACGCCAGATTTCGAGCCAAAAGTTGGATTTCTCAGGAATATAGGTCTCGATATTATGCCTCCAAAAAAAAGAGATGGTAAATATATATCATCAATCAAATTGATATAATATTGTAATTATATAGATATAAAAAATATTATAGTTTTTTGTCGGTGTTATAATAAAATACACATTTCTAGTTTTATTATTTATTGTAACAATATTTCTTCTATGAGACATAATATAATAAGACAATAATTTGTGTGTATTGCTATTTTGCGATTGCAGAGGCAGAAGTGACATGGCAGCACGTTCTGGCAGATCGTAAGAAACGGAAAAGCGTGAATTCCGTTACTGCCTACTGTGAAAATAGAGCCAAAGTTTATTCTAGGAATCCTCCAGCTTTACCAAAACCTCAGAAAATGCGTCTTTTAGACAAAGTTAAAGCGAAACATATTCCGGAACGACCATCACCGCTACCACCCTTAGTTCCTGGTGAGAATGGTGTGAAGCAATATTATAAAACTACAGACATCAATGAGAGTACAGACATCAACGAGAATATAGACATCAACAAGAATACAAACACCGATGAAATAAGCGAGAAAATAAAAAAGCCGAGATGGACTGGAATCGTGGATGTTATGTTTGCCTACAGCGAGTATTTGAAAGGTGAACTTTTTGTTACATATTAGCATATGGTATTTATACGATAAATATAATAATATAGGCACGTATTTTTTTTATCTTTTACAGAAAAGTCATTGGAGAGGAAAATTCTGACAAGCGAAACATCAAAATTGAAGACACAGTCCAATAACTTGTGTTCCGATATTGCTCTATTAGAACAGAAAATGTACGATCTCCTGTGCGCCAAAACAACACTTGATTCCGAGAAGCAAAAGCTCAGCGACAAAATTGAGAGGATCAAGGCACTTGTTAGAAACCTTAGATAGCGTTGCGTAACGCACAACACGGAAACTCATTCATCTGTGATATTATCAGCGGGTTAAGGGCCGTTAGCGTGTAATACGCATTGCTAATAAACGTAACATTTAGATAAGTAATGGTTAAGGACAAACTCTTGAGTGACCAAATGTACAGCGATCGTTCGTATTATTTTGCATACTTTATTATGTAGTATAATGCGCCCCTTTTTTGCCGTCGACGATCGATCGTGTCGAGAAAACGGAAATCTTCGGCTCTCAGCTAGTGCATAAGAAACAGCGATCGCGTCCGTTGAACACGTTACCGCACTAATTAATAGATATTTTTCGCGCGCATTGTTTGACATTGGCGAGCGTGCCGATTTTTAATTATAAACGCGGAGTCATATCAACCGTACCTTCAAGGATATGTATAAAGCTCTAACTGTACAAATCGAATTGTAACCCATCCGTGGAAAGACAGTTTTTACACCACGAATAAAAGGACGAAGGCTTTCTAGTTTCACAACTAACGGCTCTTACACTCCAAGCATAAATAATTGTAATTTGTATCATATTTTAATGAGAAAAAAATAGACAAATCGTGTAACTTATTTTATTCTGCGTAATGTGGACTTTAACGTCGAAAACTTGGGGGGGGAGGGGGGGGGAAATAAAACAATGATATATCATGCAGTTTGTATGTCGACCGATTGATAAAGTGATAAGAGGACATTTGTAATAAGATCGAAAGGTGTGGCACCGACTATATCGGACTGACAGTGTCGAGAAATCGCCAGGGTTGGTAAAGACTAATGTTTTTTTTTTAAAGAATAAAACATATTGTGTTTCTTCTTGAATATGTTTTTAATGCTTCAAATATGCTTTAAACAGTACTATAAAAAAACATATTTAAAACATATTAAAAACATCAATTAAGCAGGTTTTAAACTGTTTAAAACACGTTTAAAACAGCTTTTTTCCCAACCTTGGAAATCGCTCGCATACAACAAATACTACGTCCTTATTTGTACGTTTAGCATAGTAGCGCGTGTGGTGAAACGGATTTAATCGATTGGAATTGGATCGTGTAATCGAATATTGCGAGCACCGCGTCTATGGACGGAGGAGGGAAAAAAATTCGGACGGTAGGACGTTTTACGCGAGTTTTACGTTTTGATTCGAACCAACGTTATAACGACACGGAAACTCTAGTCTACCGACATGCCCAGGTTATATGGCAAAAAAAGATCGCGCGTCGATACGTGTAAGATCAGAGTATTGAGCAGTCCTTCCTTTCGAATGTGTCCACGCCGTTCACCGTAACGAATATGAAGGCCAGTGAAGATACGAGGAGGAGCGTTATTAACGTATAACAACACTGCGGTACTTAGATAATGCGACTTAATTTTTAAAGAAAAAAAAAGGAAAAAATAAAGATAATCGTGAGACTTCGCGCGGAGCACATTCCACATAAGAGAAAATGCTTGTTGCCCGACCAACATTCCAACACGTCATTTCACCGCGACAATCGGATCTTGGGACTCGATGCAAGTCGAGTGGCGAACGAAATTTGAAGAGAGAAAAAAAAAGAAAGAAGCCGATCGCACTGTTGGTATTTCTTTTCTGCCGCGTCCATGTCGCGTAACTGCGCTCTATCTTTCGCACTTTGGTATCCTTAAAACTTGTCTCCCGCTCTCTGCTCTCCGAGCGCATCATATCTCATCGATATAAAAGTCGCACATCGTAAAAAAACACCATCTACCCACACGGTGTGCGCGACAAAGCTACCATTTATAGTTTCGCCGTTCTGTTCATTGAGTGCCTAACATTTCTCCCTACATTTGTACATACCATTATTTTTATGTATTATGTAATTAACAAAGGGGGGACCGCGAGTGCGCGCCGGTCTCAGTCTCAACTGGCCAGAACAAGAGTCTAGGAGTAAATTGTTGAAAATATGAACTACACGAGTATTTCTTTCCACACTTTCCATCATCCAAGCGTACTGTCCCTCACGAATCCAATCTTTGTAGGTAGGCAAAGTATATGCTTTTGTAAATTTTTATATTCTTTCTCATTATATCTTAAAAATATTGTTTTTTATACTTTTATATCTTGAAATAATATTTTATCGAATCGTAGCTTCTACTTATTGACATGATATCTTCATGATTTTAGTGTTAAATCCGTCTGTTAAATACCTGTTTTTTTATTAAAAATTCATATTTCTTAATTTTTTTTAAACAAATGAAGATTGCTGATAAAAAACATCATGCAGACCTATACATATAGGTAGGTATATTTTTTATATTAATATTTACATCTTACAATGATAATTTTATATTATATAATTATATTAATTAATTGAATTTGATAAAACTATTGCTTAGAAATTCTAAGTGCGATCTCTTGAAAATTATTAGGTGTTAAATTTAATTCCTGCCGTTTTTTCGTCTCCAAAATTGATTTGTTTCGAAGAGAAGATGAATGAATACCTTAACCAAAGTAATTTCCTCCATTTTCTAC
>NW_017300210.1:168847-199452 GCF_001594075.2 Trachymyrmex cornetzi | reverse complement strand
CACTTCGGATAATAAGCGATGCGCTTCAGCTGCGGTTTTCTTGAGATCGAAGTAGTGAAGAAGCACATGTCGGAAAAACAGCCTATCGCTATTCATTTTCAATCGATTGGAAAATCTCTTTGGCGTCGATTCACTTTCAGCGATGTTCTAAACTACAAACGACATATGACTTCATCGTCGAAACTCGCCAGCGTTGGAGCCAGCACCCTCTAGTAGCGAGCGGCAGGAATTAAGTTTAACACCTAATAGCAAAGCATTAAAAGATTGTAGAAAGTCAAACTCTTAAAAATTATTAGCAAGTTATTAAAAAATGATGAAAAAAAGGACAAATTTGAGAAAAGTTAATCATCGGAAATTAATCACGCAAAAGAATTGTTAAAGTTAGAGAATTAATAGATTTGTGAATTTATCAAGAGAGACGAAAGTTCAATGATTTACTCTCTCGATAAGAGGAGAAATATGATGAAATAAAGATGACAAATTAAAAATTTCAACCTTTATAATTGGGTTCTAGCTTTATTCGCTGTTTCCTTACTTCTGTTGCACATTATGAGCAAAATCTAAAAAGAAAAGACGAGATAAATTATATAACTATTGCTATATATTTACAACATAGTTTCAGTCTTTACAAATAACTGTTGTATAATTGACAGCTATTCACAAACGTAAAATATCGATTTACGTTCTTAACTCTTTGTTTTGTAAAACTATGATTTCACACTTATTACGATTAAAAAGATTGAAGAGGGATAAATGAATTAATATAGTCATTGAGTCCATTAAAACTTTGTAATTTGTGCGATTAGCATGACGCATATACATTCATGTATATACACATCATATGTATATTTATATGCATTAAATATAATTTTACTTAAAACAAAGTTACTTTTTTATTAAATGCATAGAAAACTTGCTGCTTTTATTTTTCAACTTTATTGATATATGTAGAATGTAAAACAATATCGAGCGATATGTTTGTTTTTCGTACACGGCACATATGTAATAACGTTAAACAAAATATCCTGAATTTGACGCGAATTATAGATCATCTAAAATGGGCTTAACCATTAACAAAATTGTTACAAATAAATAAATTATGTCGGAATGTGTAGACGTAGACACGGAGAGCAATCAGTTTATTTATTTATTTAACATAATCAATTTATTATTTAAATAGATTTATGAAATTAACGTACCCAACCGACTTTTACATTCGTGTTATATAGGTAATAAAATTATCGCACTTAAATTTATCACACATAAAATTACAAAAATCTGTGTAACCTGTGTAAAAACTTAACAGGTCTCCATACAACACACTTTATTCGAGAGATATTTTGGGAACATCCTTAGAAGGTTCAAAATACATAGAGACGTCTTCTGGACGTCTTTAGGACATTTCTTGGAGGTCTGTGTTGTATGGAGTCGTAACAGCTGCCCTAAAGAAGAACGTGTATATGGAAAATATTACGCTATCGGTACAACAAATACATTGCTTTATCAATTTTGAATTTATATTGCGTATATGCATAAATTACATCTCAACGTTTATAGTAAATCTATTTAAGATTGATAAAAAACGATTATACGCTGATATAAAGCTTTTTTTTGATAAAATTTCTTAATCATAATGTTAAATATCACGCGATCAGTATGCTTGTTACGAAACTTGCGCTAAGAAGAAAGTAGGTCACATTTTGAATTTTTCAGAAGTTTTAAATATTAAAATAGAGAGAGAGAGAGAGAGAGAATTGGAAACTAATCTACTTAATAATGCAATATGAATATCTGTAATGCGCATATTCTTTTCACGCTGTCGTCGTAATCTGTTTAAGTACGGTTTCTACTAGTATACCCGAAATAAAGGATATATATACAGCTTTTTTAAATAAAAATTTGTGTATCGTGATATTTCATCTAAATACGATGCTTTTGTTGCATAATGAACGTTTTTAAACGAATACTAAATTAAAGACGGAGAAAAAAATTACAACAAATTATATGTATATGTATATATCACACAAACACACACACTAACACACATACATACATACATATACAATATATATTACATGTAATTAAATTATTCACTTAGAAAGGACTTTATAGCAAAGATATTGAAGAGAAATCTTCATTGTACGTATTTCTAAAAAATAAGGTTCTTAAAATAATGTCCTTTTTAAAATGATTGCATTAATTACATGTCGTCAAATCTTAAAAAGAAAACTCTTTTAACTCTTTTGTTAGATACTATTTTCATCTAAAAATTGTTAAATTAAAAATAAGCTGGTAGCTATCCTTCATTCGGAGTATCTCTACATCTTGAGAATACTTGAAACAAGATCTACAAGCTGCAGTAAGTGAAGTCATGGATGGCAAAGAGGAAGTCTCAATAAAGTGCTTTATTTACACCTTGATGCAGTATGAAGGTGATAACAGTTAGCAGTTGCGTAGGATTTGAGAAATATAATTTAGAATCCTAATTCATTCTCACGGGATACTAAAATTCCGGAACAAGAGTTCTGTTGCACATTATTTTGGAGAAGCATTCTCTATATCTCTAATAAATCACTATCATATTGTCATCTTTGCTAAATATTGAGATTCTTGATCATCTTGAAATGTAATGAAAGGTGATTCACCGCGGAATCTTCGTACACTTTGAGTTTCAACATACCGTTTAATCAGTATTTGCTAATGAATACCAATTGCCTTTGGTATCCTACTCGTAAAACAAATTCGCTAGCGCTTTTATCAGCAACGTGACCAGCATTTATCGCAGCGACTTTAAGGTATTCTTTCAGTCCTTTCTTTTTGTGATGAGGTATTATTGATGTATCATACGACTTTGTATTAAAAAAAAAAAAGGATCACGTAAATCGTGAGATCACAACTGTTCGGATTCGAAGGCCGCGTTGTCTATGCCGTTCATCATTTCGGTTTTCTGTGCGTTCTTCTGTGTGTCCACGATCCGAGGAGTTGATGCCTTCAAATTATAATCTGTCGCATCCTCGTTTTTATGATTCATCATAGCTTCGGGTTCTTTCTGCTCCTTCAGCATGCGATCCTTTCGATGTTCCGTGTACAACCAGCTGAAACAATTAAGAAATAACTTAACGTCATACAATCGCAACTTGCAAACTTAATTCAATTTTTATTACAATTTGAGTATAATGTTTCATGGGAAGATCGTAGTGTTTGGCAAACGTAATATATCATTAACGTAACATATCACATTATAATCGTGACTTGGTCATTCTACTCACAAGAATGCAAACACCGCGGGCATTGTCATGCATCCTCCGGCGATGAAGAACGTCCCCGGAAACGTATTCATGGTCGCCGCGTAAATGGCGCTGTACATTGGCCCATAAACAAGCGGCATCAGGGACTCGCATACGCCAAACAGCGAATTCACTTTACCTACAAAATTACGTAACGTGTATGTCTTAGCTTTCGGATAGAGAATAAAAATTGCGTTGAATTTTCCTTGCTATTAACCGGACAGGAAGGCCTCGTTAGACTTTGTTCGTGATGGAAAAATTAGTAGCATTGCCACGTAAATGTAATTTGGTGTCCAAATTATCCGATTTACGCGATTTCTGCGAAACACGCTGCTTCGTAAGGTAAAGACTGAGCTCAAGTCGAGAAACATTTCTAAGGGGCACTAAAGTATTAATATAATGATAATGTAATTCTTTTGTTTGAGTTCATTATAAAGACGCTCATTTATTTTATGCGCTTCTACGGAGAGCTGCTCTTCTAAATATGAGAGATATATGCATGTATCCGTCTGACGTTATCGCAGCTGAAGCATCTTTATTTTCTGTGGAATTTTACACAGGAAGTGTACCGATTCGCAAATTGAACGCTTCCAAGAAGCTCATGTGATATACACTAGTACATACTATAGTATATACTATAGTATATACTTCAATCACATACAATTATACATAACATACGAAGTTTTATAATGCTTTATTTTTTTCTTGAAATCATAAAACTCTGAGGTATAAAAATATAATGGCATAAGGAGAGAGAATCTTTTTTTTTTTTTTTTATTTATATTCTCTTACCGAGCTCATCAGTGGGCACGAGTTTAGAAGCTATCGATCGCATGGCGATGAAAGATGTGCCGTTCACGATCTCCACAATAGCGGCTGAAATAAGTAATTGATTCGTTATTAGATACACTCGCGTCGGGACTGGGGCTATACTGTGATATATATATTTTATATACGTAGTTGTTACCCTGATGTTAGCCGTTTTAAAAAGACTGACCTACGTAGACCATCCAGGCGGACGTGGCGAACGCGTAAACGAAACTTGCTAAAATTTTACTCGTGCAGCTCATGATACCCACGATCGCGTCGTCTATCTTGAGAATGTGACTGAAGATACCGACGGAGATCGCGGTACCTGCGTATCAGAGGGAAAAATCTTTTACTTTTTCATGCGAGACGAATATCGGACGATCGCACGAATAATAATTCTAAAGGATTAGTAAGCGGACGAGCGCTGTAAAATTCCAGGTGATCCGTTAGTCAAAAGAAAAAAATTGTAAGAAAGTCGGATTTTGCGCGTTTGCAAAATTTATAGAATAATCTACATCGACAAATAGAAAGTTCTTGCCGAATAGAAAGTCAAACGAAGATAGCCATACGGTATTCAAATTAGGGCTGGTGATTTGGTTCGAAGGCTTCGACATTCGTGAAGATTGAAGTTTCGAAACTTCAAAGAATCAAAATTATATAATTAATAGTAACAAATATATTTTCACTTAAAAATATGTAAATATTACTATGAATATATTTTCATTTTTACTATTTACACAAATATATTTTTCGAAACTTCGACGCTTTGAAGTTAACTTCGAATTTCTATATTTTGGCATCTTTTAAGTTCAAAGTTAACTTTGAAGATTCGAATTCTTTTGAAGCTTCAAATTTTGGAAACTATCAAAAGTAACAGTCCTAATTCAAATAGGGCAAACATTAAAGTGTCACGTTCGTAAGATACAAATTCTAACAGATTTTATCTTGCATGCACGCCATTGGCAATTTGCCTTTCTGTTGCAAAATATTCTTCTAATGTTTTCTACTTTGTGCTACCAGTTGACTGCTGCAACAAGCGATTGCATTTTCAAGGCAATTCCTACCTTCTATAACCAGCTAGAATAAAAGCTACAGTTGATGATTCCGCTTAGCAACGATATTCATTCTTACATAAGATACGTCTCCCGTTTGCTTTCATCGACCCATGGACGCAAAAAGCCTTGATTAACCCGATGTATGTACAGCATCATTACGAGAATAGAGCTAACGGATACCTTCGATTTGCGTGAAACGGCAATCGGAGGAGATTATCTGCTCCGACCGACTCGTACGCTGCGTCCGCGTTTCTACACGAAGCAGAATGTACATTTCTACTTCAAAATTAGTAGTTAGATCAGTGAATGAACCGGAAGAATTCATTGCGCATAAACGATTGTACGAGCGCTCGCTTATAAATTTCTATTTTTTTTTCTCCCTCTCGCTCATTAATTAACGTGCGAGACATTTTCAAGTGATTTTCTTACCGATCAGATTAGTTACCATGCCAAACGTGGAGAACATGCTGAACGTCACTTCGTTCCAGTTGTATCGGAACCGCATGTAAAGATAGAGAACCGCCATTTCGCCTGTGAAAGAAACAAAAACTTGATAATACCACTCGTTCTTGTTGCGTAATCGCTGTCTATCTCTATCTAATTATAAGGCACCATGAATCAATCAACGTGTGCAATAATAAAAACTTTGACCTGACTCGCGGTAAATTATCCTCCGATCTATAAGTGAGAGCTATTAAGTTTTATACTTGATATTTATTTATTGAATATACTAACGAGTATATTCTTGTCAATAATTCCTTTGATGTATCTAAGAATAGACTTGTGCACAATAGATTATCTCTTAGACTGTCGGTTCTTAGAAAAGTCTTGATTCGTGATAGACTCGCTATTGTGTTATTTATTATTGAATATTTATAGAATTCATTGACTCAAGTTGAGTTAATAATTAACTCTGGTTATGAATAACCATTCTTCGGCTTGTTTATTTAATTAAAGATAATTTTTAAGATTTACGGATTTTATTTTTGCTTCGAGTCTAAGCATCTTTTCACGGTTTTAATTATAATTGCTGCTAATATAATTTGTAACTAACACGTACTTTGTCACGGTACGTAAATAAATTATCGCTATACTCACGGTTGACTTGAGGTAACATATCGTATTTTGCGAGGTCATTATTGTTAAATTTCATGCTGTATAGCTATGGAGATATTTTGCAGATTCACCCAAGCGCAACGGTTTTCTGTTCAATTACTAACGATTTTCACGATTACATCGGCTGCAATTAGACCGACAATTGCTTCCTGTATAAGTAATGCCAAGTTAACTATGAAGGTCAAACGCAATGTTACGTAAAACGAATTCTCTTTTCCAGAAAAGAGAAGACATATTCAGTAGAGAAGTGTGCAGCTGTCGAAGATATATCTAAGTGTCTTCAGCCTTTTAAAATGCACGCGCGTGCATTCTGGCGACGCGCGTTTTCCCATGAAATTGCACTGACATGTTTATACGATTGGTACGTAACGTGAAAAGTTACGGATTCCGTAATTCATCCCGCATTAAAATTCGTCGCACGTTCTTTGTGCCGATGCGGTATCCTCGATGCCGCACACTCCACTCAGGATTATAAAGAAAATATACTACTGTATAACGTAATAGTCGCTTTCACCGCGTATCTCTGACAAGCAAAGATCTGAAATTACATCGTGAATATATAGCCACGTTCGCGAATCGCGTTAGCATGCATGCTGATGGAAATTGCGTACAAATAAGCGTGTAATATTGCGTGCGCTTGTACCTTAATATATTTTACGTATATACGTCTATAATTTTGAAATTTCAATATTAAATTATCATAAAGAAACAAGTAAATCGACAGATAAATAAAGCCTCTATTAACGTTCTAGGGCAAGCTCTTTAAGAACACACAAGCAAACAAATAAAAATTAATGATTACAAAGAGAGAAAGTACTCTACAGTATAATTTGAAAATTACTTCATTCATTTGTCAATGTATTCTAAATGTATGTAAATTTTATATCTGCCTATTTTATGATTGCATTTATTATGTATATTGGAACTAATTTTATGTATGCGTATAAATTTGCGTAATTTTTCTTGTTCTTATCCGAATAAGCAAAATGTGTCGAATTACGTAAATATTATTTGTTAATAATTAACATCGATTACAGTAAAAAGACCTTAAAAGAAATGATAAAACCGTGTTAGTAATTAAATAAACCTCTATTAGATATTTTTTCATTAACTTGAAATTCGAATGTAAAAAAGGTTGCTTTAGTCTCTCTATATTTGCAACTGCCGAATCTACATGCCGATCTTGTATACTCGTTCGCGCTACAACATTAAGTCGTCAGGATAAATTATCGCGCTTACAAGACGTCACCGAGCGACTATGACGACAATGAGAGAGTCGAGAAAAGTAACGTCTCAAGAAGAGTCTTACAGGTATATCCGCGTTACAGCATTCGAAATCAGGAAGACGCCCATTACACGAAATTGTTATAAGCGTGACGACTGCCCGCGTCACTTAGCAGCTGGGGTAATATGTGCTAATGCGTACCCAGACATTGTAACGACGGGGCTACCTATATAATTAAATTGTGACAAGGGCATCTGCGAAATGTGCTGGAATTGTACGTCGTCGCTGTACGAGCGCGCACGATCGCATTAAAGTCGCGATAGCGCGCTGTAACAAATGCACGCTAATTGAAAAATTGAATGATTCGTGTGGTCGCGTGCTTGCACGGGCTACTAGCAGAAACTGGAGGCTTTATTGTTGCCGATACCGTCCGGCACTGAGACTGGATGCTGGTACTAGCGCTGGCATCTGTATCGATATCGTAAATTTTTATTTACGAGCTCCCCGTCTAACAAACTCCGAGGTATGCGTTTATTAGAAAAGGTTGTAAGAATTGTGTTGTTTCCATCTTTTATAAAAACTTTTTCCATATACCGAAAAAATCTACTTAAACATTTATTTGTGAGATATAATGTTTATTTTATTGAAATAAATCTTTATTTAAATACTGCGTTCTCTCCTAGTAAATAAATTCCTAGTAAATAAATCATTTTACTCTTTGCAATTAATAAGATACACATTTCACAGAAATGTATATTTTGTCATCACAATCAAATTTTTTTATAACCAATAAATGTCAAAGAAAACATCATATGTGCAACATTTACTTGCAAATATTTCGACTTTTTTTTTCTCAGTGTATAGAAGCTAACGATGTAATAAATGTTTGTTGTTTTGCTTGTTGAACTTTTGGTCTTTGCAGATTTATAACGTCTATACCTTGTAGATTACGCGCAATATCAGTGATTCCGAATGCCAAGCAAATGCAGTTGCAGTAAAATATTTTATTGACGCTTTAAAATACGCGGATTATTTGGATACCTCAAGTAACGCTACACGTTCGCGCTCGTATAATGTGTGCCTAGTTTTACCATATCTTCTCTTACTTTCCCCTGGCATACGATGTATATTCACACCGTCGGACGTAAGTAATTACTGATGGGAATGCGCACAGTTACCGCAACACGGTAGCAAGATTAACGAGAATTACCGTGAGTTTTTATCGTACTACGAACGCACGTGAGAAATGATGGATGCATTTTATTTTCAACTGTTTTCCAGTGGTTTTACGATTTTTTTTTTTATTGTGTGAGAATTAAATTGTTTGCATATTTGAGTTATTATATGTTTATTTCTCATACATTTATGAGCTTTTTCTGGTTTACATAATGCGAATAAATAATAATTGTAAACATTTTTGCTTATATAAGATCGATTCAATGAATGAATAATATCATACAGTTATATGAATATTATATATAAATATATATTGCTATATATATATATATATATACAATAAATATATACAATTTTAATTGAGAATAAAACTTTATAAGTTTTTAAGGGTGTATTAAGTATGAAGAATATATGAAGTATATAAACACTTTTTAATAAAATAAAAAAAATATAAAAAAGTTGCAGATTTTTTAATGTTAAAATGCAAAAAATTCGACGACAATTTAGAACTTGATTCAACAATTGTTTCAATAATTAAGAGGTAAACATGTTACAAAATAATAATTAAAATAAAATTTGAGAAAAATTTTATGTAAATTATAAAATTGTATTATTAAATATAAATATTGGCCCTATTAAACTGTCTCATATACATAATATTTATTTTTATATGGAAGATATAAATTGCTTATTTTAATCATGTTTTGCAGAGACTAAACAACCTGATACATCCTTAACAATAATAGTATTATTAGATCACACTGTATTAACAACTCATTATTTACGTATTTGTAAAATTGAATATTAGATTAAGCTATAATTTAATTATCGTGAAAATTGAAAATAATTAGAAAAATTACTGAAAGAAAATGCCATGTGAGTAACATGTCTGAATTATACACCTGCAATTATAACATCTTGAGTTATACAGAAAATCTATTGTAGTCTGCTTGTAATTCAGAATTCACACAGGGGTATTATTCGGTGTGAGAACTCAAGATTTTAATTATCATAATTAAAATCAATTGCAGAGTTAACAATAAAAATTCAATTAAATACAAAAAATATTTCTTTTTCATTAAAACGGATCTTAGTACTTAAACACATACTTTTGTGTGAATTTTTTTTGTATATACACTCTGATTCTGCATACCGCGCGCCGAAATCTTTTTGATTGGTCTTGAAATGCACTCATGAGCAAAACCGGAATAGTAATATCATTTATTAAATTGTACAAATAATTTTTGGTTGCTAATAAGCATCTTTAATAAGAATGTTTACAATCAGATGTTAAAGACAATGTTAAATCTGTGAAAGATATTAGGACCTCGACCGGGGATTGAATCCGAATCTCTTGCATTCCGTGCGAGCGTCCTCACGATTAGACCACCGAGGCTTCGACAATATTCATCACAATAACCAATAACTAGTAAATAAACGTCATTTCAAAGTGACGTATATTAAACAATATATATTGAGAAGTAGGACAATAAGAACAAATCAAATTAAATACGAAAAATGCTTATTTTCAATCGAAGCGGATTTTAATGCTTAAATACATACTTCTGTATGATTGAATGAATTTGTGTGTAAATGAATTTATATAAATTCACATATGTATAGAAGTTAATAAGAATTAATTAATAAGTGTGTGTGTGTGTGTGTGTTGTTAATTTCTCAACATATATTGTTTAACATACATCACCTCGAAGCACGATGTTCATTTACTAATTATTGATTATTGTGACAAATATTGCCGAAGCCTCGGTGATCTAACGATCTAAGAACAAAAAGTTATTCACATAACGTTATTGTCGTAAATAAGACGCGTTACATGCAACTGTCGAATAACCTTGCTTAACACTTGGGGAAACATTTCTTTAAAGGCTCTCGATTTATTCGGGCTATTTACTCACCGTAAAGGGGCCCGATCACAATCATAACAACGACCATGAGCACGATGACCCTTTTCTGGCGATTGTTGGCCCCTTTCTTGAACGCCACACGAAACGTCTCCTTGATATGCTTCAACGAGAAGAAGTCCAGAACAAAGGCGCACAACGAGGTCCGCTTACCCTCGCTTGGAAGGGACTTTTTTCGCGCGCGTTCCGTGAGCACCCTCGACGGTTCCTTGATAACCACTAGACCGTACACAAAGCTCATTATGTAACACACCATCGCGATACTAAAGACACCATAGAAACCCAGCTTTGTGTAAAATATCCCTGATAAGGCCATGCCTATTGGCACGCCCAAAGACAGGAAGACGTTGGCCGCGCCAATCCTAAGTGTTCTCGATTCCACGGTTGTGATGTCCGCTATATAACTGAAGATACCCATAAACATGGTAGACCAACCGCCAGCTAACCCGGGCCACACTGACTCCAGTACAACCACCTCCATGGGTAACTCGTAGAACCAGTAAGTGCAAGCAATGAGGGTAACACTACTGAAGAACTCGCCGATGATCGGAAGTAGCATGCAAGGCTTCCTTAGGCCAGTGCGATCGCTCCACGCACCCATAAACAGGATCAGGATGGTCGGCAGGGCGCTCTGCAGCGGCGTTTTCCAGGTTTGCATACGCGCCACCATCTGCTGAACTGCGAGCTCCTCCGCCTCGTAACCGGTGGTGTTCCTGGCGGACAAAGCTGAGCACACCTCATCTGGATAAGCCAGGTTCACTCGGCAGGCCTTCTCGAGGATCAGATTCTGGGTGGCCAGCTGGGAAAGCACGCTGGGAATCACATAGCACGCGACCATCGGCTCGACGGTGATGTTGCTGGTCAAGAAAGACCATTTCTGCCGGATGCTCATGGACTTCCAAGTGACGGCGCTGTCAGACTTTTCGGGAATTGATTGTTTCTTCTCCGATGTGAGCCCCGCGGGCGTGCCGATCGTTGTCGTGATCTCTGACATATTTCACGTCAAAGAAGAAATAGGATTGAACTGATTTCTTTTAGAAAAATCACAGTCTCTTTCTATTGTCCAGGTATAATACGATCGGCTGAAGAGCATCAAGCTGCCTGTAGCAGTCCAAGGAATGGCTCGCGAAATGCCTCGAAGGCGTCCAGATTTTCGTTCAGGTTGTTCGGCGCGCGCTCGAGAGAAATCGCACGGTGGTCCCGCGACTCCCGGCTAATGCACCATCGTGCATTACGAGACGCGGCGGTGTTATCTGTCTCCTTCCTTCGCTGGTCACCAGCAGCACCAGCACCAGCGTACCTCGTACCACCTCTTTCCCGGGCCGCGCTGTCACCGCTCGCTCACCGCTCTTTCCTATGATCGGCCTCCTGCAGCGCACAACGAGTTGATCCGCCTTCGTGTACATCCACTTAGGGACTAAGCACACGCGGTGGCCCCTCGGGGCAACGTCGCCGACGTTCGCGCTTAATCGGTTCCTCCGCGGTGCACGACACGCGGCTAATGCTCCACGAGCGCGATTACCAGCGCTCCCGCGAGTCGCTTCCGATTCCGCCCCGCAGGAGTTTTCGGGTCAAGGTCAGCCTCCGACGACGGTGCGACGGTGCCCGAGGCCTCCGGGGGTCCTCCCGCCGCGCTCCCTGAATCCTATTCTTCCTCGGCGATTGCCCCGCTTGTCCCGCTCGTCGTTTTCCTTTCTTGATACGCGAAAAACATGCTGATCACCTTGACACGCGAGTGTCTTCCGCGATGGAGCATAACGAGCTACCTTATATCCGCCAAATCTCTTCACGTAGCATAAAGTCTAATCCAATAGTCTCAACATTGACATGTTGATAAATGAACGACGTGTCATGATTATCGTGTTCATTTTCCTACCCAGGGAGTACTTATTCTTACGTCGACGAATGATGATCTTTTTCGGCTTTATATACCTTACGATTCGACGAGACATCGTTCCTCTTGCGTGAACAATTTAGATTTCCGATGAATCCGCCAACTGCGCGTTAATATGTTGAAGGATGTAGAAAGCCGCCGATGGCTTAATTCACGCCGAGATTCTCAAAGTTTATCGCCTCCGGTGCAAACGTCCTCGCGCCCGGATGATGTCAACAACTTGTAACGGGTTACTCACGAAACCGTACGATTACCTCGTGCGATCTTAGTTGCGTAAGCTTCTTTCACCGAACGATCCATTCGGATTGGTCGATCACCCTTCGATTTGTCCTTGACACGTTCCTCTCGTTGCGAAAATTCTTCCCTATTATAGATGATGACAGTTATTAGTTTGGCGTTATCCGAACGTATTTCCTCTTCTATCGACAATAGCGAGCGAGTAACTCTGGGCAGTCGCGTAAAGAACATTTTCAACTTGCCGCCTGTGATTTTATTAATAAGAAATTCGAGAAATTTGTTTAGCCGAAGCGAAAACGGCTACCAGCGACCGCGACGATGTCGAACGGATGGCAACTGAGCGTAAACAGGCAGCGTCGTCGAATCGCTGCCGCGCGTAACTCGACGAGGCGCTGTTAAATGTGACAATTCGTTGATAAAGTAATCACTACTACGCACGGTCCCAGCGTTCTACAGTCGGAGCCTATTTTAGACAGGGCCGTCCAAGTGCCATTATCTGCGACGGTGAATTCAAAGCTATTCGCGCGACTCGGCCGCTCGGGTGACAGGCCGAGTCGCGGTTGCACCATCACGGTTTTTTCATCGTCTCGCGATCGCGAGCTCGCAGATTTTCGCGTGTCCTGCCATCGCTGATTATCATCGTTGTCACATCGAATTTCTTGCGCCTTCCGTTCGATTTGTTCGCTCGGATAAGCGTCTTGTCCGTTTCCCAACCGATCGGACGTCGAGTCCAGTCCTCGTGCGCGTATCGCGAAATCCTTGAAGTTCGCATGGCGAAGTAGCGCAAAATCGAAAGGACGAAAATCTGCAAGGTCGCGTCCGAGCGACGAAAGACATCTAGAGGCGGCCCTGGCTCTTAAGTCTGACGTATGATGCCGTCAAGTGAGTAATGCTCGCAATTCCACAGCGATGCTTATAAAATATTCGATGCAGAGCTGTCACCGGCACCTCTCCCTCTCTCTCTCTCTTTCTCTCTCTTTGCCTCCTCTCTTTCCCACTCTCTGTCTTGATATCCGACCGACGAGGGTGCGTCTGTGGTCGTCATTACTCAAGAGCCATCCTCGTCGGCCATCATGGCGGCTCTGCTTGCGGCACGCGAGAGGTATGATTCTTTCGCGGTGACCAACTGGTTATTCGGTACGATCGGTGTTGCCGATTGACAAAAGCCTACTAATACATTGCAATAAATCGTCTATTGGCAGGTAATTACCACAAAGGTATTTTACTTCGTTGTATTCTCGCTCCGCTGAACCGCTACTCGAGAATTACGGATTTTCACAAGTAGCAGCCATGGAACTATAGTTAATGATTTCTATTCCGCGTTTGGTACATAAAACAACTTTCGATTTTTTTCTCGCAGCTATCGAATTTAATGGACAGAAACGATTTCTCCTGTTACACTTTTCCATCGGAGCGACGTAATCACTTTTAGGTCACCAGTGTATTATTTATTTGCTCGTTTGCCTTGCAGATGATTCTTATTTCATTGTTCATTGATAACAATTTAACTAGATTACTCTCTTCGTCAACATGTTATACATTATTATATATTTTAATGTTGTGATAATGCAAAAATGTAGCTAAAACACGAAAGGCATTTAAATTAGAACGAAGGAAATATCATAATAGTATTACAACTATAATATTTTTAATAGCTGATTAAATTACTCATATACCAATATATTTAATTTGTGTAAGTGTTTAATTATTATTCAAGAAATATAATCTCGATTAATACAATAATTAATAAGCAAATTATCATTAAAATAAATAAGCAATACGAATTGTTTGTTCAGTAATAGTTTATTCTCAATACAAATTATTTATTGTTCGTCAAAAGTAATTTAAAAAATTTGAGATTATTTATTTATCAATCATTTTATTTCAATAAATTTTTACAAATATTTTAAAAACGGAGCATTTTGTTCACAATAATTTTTCATTCACTTCAACAGTTTATTTGGAAGTCGTTTTGCTTGATTCAATTAATTTCGATCGTATATAGAATGCGTATTACATCTTCAATCTTTGGGTGCATCCATACTTGAATTAATGTACAACAAGTACTTCGTAATCCTTGAACGACAATTCCTCGCCTTCGTACGGAATGTATAAGCATCCGTGACTTGGTTGTACCTAAGAAATTATTTTTTTTAATATAATGTGATCATATATATATCATGTAATCATCTGTTAAAATATATCAAAGACGAGCGAAGATAGTGAATGTTTAGTTAATGAAAATGTGAATTTAACGCACGTATTCAAATTTAACTAAATAATATGTAAGCAAAACAATTGTACTAATAATAGGTCTTCTTCAGTTGTATAAATAGATATTATTCTGCGAAAACAATTAAGAGGAAAATTGAAAAATTGGAATCATTATAGACGATTAACTAAACATATATATATGTCTATAACGACTTCGATTTTCCTATTTTTATTCTATTATTTTCACGGAATAGTATCTATTTATACATCTGAAGAAGACTTAATATACAACTGAAATTTGTCTCGCCTATATTTTGTCAATTTTAAATTAACATATTAAATTTTTATTATCTATATCTTTATATTTTTATTAATTGCCCTCACAGAAATCTAATTTAATGTGCCCATTAATATTAAATTATCTTAATATTAAAAAATAATAATTAATTATTTATTTTATAAGTATTAAAACTACTATTTTTAATGTTTTAGTACTTAAAGTAAAATCATTAATATCCATTGTTTTTGCTCGTCTTTGTCCCATTCTAACACATTATTATATTTTATTTTTACACTGACGAGCAAAATATTAATTTTAGTTTCTAATGTATATTTTGAACAGCTGGATTATATCTTGTCTAATAGTAAAAATAAGGCCGCGCAAGATAAAAGTGAGTTTTGCTTGCTGAATACAGAGTACAAATTGAAGAATGTTTTAGCAAATCGAGCATGCTTCGATCAAGTTGCTATTCCATATTTTATGCTTATCATTACTGTCGAACCCTGAGATTAATATCTGCCGAAAAGACCGACCTTGCCAATTGTTTGAGATCCACTATGGAGGGCACGGCCAACGTACAGAGGTTCTCCATCCGCAGTTTGACCTGCGATTATTGCATCCTCTGGTACCTCACCGTTGCTGCAGAACTCCCATGCAAATTCCCCTTGGACAAGGACCTGACAAAATCGTAATATCATTCTATGGTATAATTAATTAATTGCTTATAAATATGTGATCGACAGTTAATTTGGACACGTTTTTTCGTTCTTATCATTATTCTTTGATCAAACATTATATATCAGATAACGAAATATAATATAATAATCTCATTCGAATCTTTGAGCCACCTATACCGAATCATATCTTTATCAGATCAATAGCTACTTCCGACAAAAATTTGATATCTCAAGATCATCTTGAGTCTAATAAAATTGATATGATTAATTTTAATAAATCTTGTATTGTGATTGTTATTTCATGTACTTATTTACGGAGCATTATATAAGTTACGAAAATGATGTAACCGTTTTTAATCATTGTTGGAATTAAAGGAAATTGTTGTTGGTTTCTTAGATGAGTTTAAAACCAATGAGTTCGTACAATTTTTAATGCAGCAAATTGGTGACAATCACTTCTGTGAAAAAAACTTTGATTAAAGCTAATCTATAATTTTTGTATTAAAAATGCGATAGAATATATTTAATATATTATACTTTATGATTGATTTTGAGCGACTTTACGAGTGTCCTGATAAGACGATCAACCAATACAAAGCTTAGCATGATACTCGTAAGTGATCAGGTTTCTCGTAACATAGAAAAAAATTCGTCTGGTTTATTTGCACTCACCTCGAAATTGTCTTTGGGATGTTCCTCGCCGTTGTGACAAACATAGGCGACACCCTTGTCAGGAATCACTTTCGCTGGTAACATGTCACCATCATGAAAAGCTCTGCCGACGTAAAGTTTGCTTCCGTCAGAGTCGCGACCGCCGATGATCGCGTTTTCTGGCAGCGATTGACTGCTGGCACGGCTTACCCATCTGTAGGCTATAATAATGAAATTATTAGGAAAATCGGTATGTTGAGTATTATATTAACATATTAGTATGATTGGGATCTATCAAGCTTCAGTTTCTCGACTTTATTTTGTTGGCAAATAAAAATTTCATATAACTTAATACTTATAAAATAACTTATAAATTAACTTGATAAAAAATTCATTAAAATAAGGAAAAGTGTAAAAGTTTATGTTTTTTATGTTAAACATTTTCTTAAATTTAAAATAATATATATTATAGCATAGATTATTTAAAAAATCGTTTAAAAAATAATTTTTAATAAAGCTTTAATATTTAATTTTGTTTGGTTTTAATATAGAAATATATTGTAAGAAATAAATATACCTATATACATTTTTTAAATTATGGTATACCATACAGTTTATATGTTTTTCTAAATTTTAAACATATTTACAAAGAAAATTATTAGTCTGTATTTTAATAATCATTTAATCCAATTGATACTCATCATGATGATTTTGATATCTAATAATGAAATATTTAATTCCATCAAATAATATAATCTTATTTTGGACAATTTCACGGATATCATAAATAAGTAGTATATAAAACGAATACATGTGTGTTACGTAATATTATAATACATTGATACTAACACATGCTCTTTATCATCGATATGATAAGACTTCTAGATAGTTCTTGTAATCGATGACTTCACATGCCACATACATATTATCTTGATAATCCATATGACTCACATACTTTAAAAATAAAGTAACTATATTTAATGATGGATTTTTTTGCACTTTTAATAAAAAAAGTAAATTATGTACAACTATTTTTACACTTAAATTGATACAGCGATTATCGTAATAACTACTTAATATATGTATAACGCAATAGAATTATTACATATAAGCATATGTATATTCATGCAATACGTCACAGAATTATTCAACCTTCAGTTATTAAATCGTAAAAAATAAATTTTTTATTTTTATGTTATTATTAAATGTTTAGATTAACCTAATTTAGATTAATCTGCCCATAATTAAATTTCAGAAAATTAGTTTCCAAAAATATAGCAACAATACATCCTATAACTCTAGATTTTTAACTAGATTTTAATAATCCAGATTCTCTTTAACTAGATTATCCAGACTATAGTAAAATTGTAATTCGAGTTTTAACATTTAATATATTTGCAAATTTATTTTTAGTAATGAAATGATTAAAACACATGAAACGACATTTGCTAAAATATCCTCAATGCAAATGTCGATAAAAAGTCAAAAAATAAGGAAGTGAATAAGAAAACAGAGATCCTATAAATGCCGAAAAATTGAAAAAAATTTATATCTACTTATTTTAATATATTTTAGAGAAATCTTTACTCACCTGGCATAATGGAAATCGATTCGGCACGGTTGAAGTCTGAATGCAAGATGACACTTGTCGTACCTGTAGGCCAAGTTAAAAGTTCGTGTAATCTTATCGCTCGTAATCTTCCCAGCCAGCACATATTTGTTTGTGGAATATCGTTCGATTCTCCACTAGGAAGATTTAAATATTCGTAAAAACTTCTTTTAAGAAAATAAATATTCTAATAATATTCTTATGTTTTCAAAAGTACACTATCCTAAATATTCTAATAACACTCCCCTCAAGATTATTCTTATAACATATATAGAATATTCTACGCATATTTTGAATATTACAAGGAGTATTAATTAGATACGTGTGCATTATCAATATTTAATATGTTCGACACATTCAACATTGTTTGAAGCTGAACCAGAAGCATCAATATTATCATTATTTAAACGTTGTAATACCGAATTTACTTCCTTTCTTACAGTTCGATAGAAATAACTGGTTGCTTTCCTTTTAGGAGACACAAATCGACACAAGTCGACACAAGTGTCGGTCTATCTTTGTCACTCTCTGAATATCAAGAAGGATAGAACGATGTTTGTGTCGACTTGTGTCGATTTGTGTCATCAAATGGAAAGCAGTGTATGTTCATCTTGCGTTTTACCTTTGGCATTGTTATAAAAAAAAATACTTGTAAACAAATTATGCAACATAACCTATATATGTGTAATATATATTCATCATTTTATTTACTTATAAACATACTTATACACAAATTATATATATTGCTTCTTTATTATTATTACTTTAACAATTATATCAAATTTTTAATACCTTTTGTTATTTAATTAAGCAATCTAAATCTCTCGTGATCCGTGCATGCCCATCCAGTGCTCGTTTGCCGTTCGCGCTTGTTTGTGTCTCGATATCATGTCATTCAGTGGTAATCATTATTTTTCGAATATTCCGGTATACAAGGCTTTCGAATATTCGAAGTCACATTCGGTAAATATTTTATAAAATGTTACAATATTATCCAATTAAGACTCTTTTAAGTCAATTGAAAGGATATTTATTCCGACTTATCTGGAATATTTAAATTGGTCTCATTTTGACATTTTGTGTATGTTTATAAAATATTTTTCAATACATTGTAAGAATATTTTAATATTCTCAACGAATGTTTATAGAATATTTATTGAAAGTGTTTGTGTTACCTGGGTTGTTTCTTATAAATAAGAATATTCTGTGAATACGTATAGATGATTTTTTTGAGAATATTCTTGTAAAGATATATTTGAAGCTTCATAGAATATTCATATAATATTGTGTGTTATCTGGGTAGCGATATGGTATTGTCATGCCTTCACACCTTTCCAATTGAATGTATCATATTGATTGATTATAATGATTACAGTATAATCGCCATCAGTTTGATCAAATATATTTATTTAGATATTTAATGTTAGTTGTAAATGTACGTATAAAGAGTAATTATCTTGTTCGTTTTCATGTTTTAAAACACATGTGTTATGTCAAATGTATATCTGTATCCCTGATGAAAATAAAAATCGGAGCGTAAATTGTAATGGGAGAGTAACAGAAGCGTAAACGAAACTTTTAGGAGACAAAAATTAAAACATCAAAAATTTTGACTTTACATTCGACTTACGCTCTGATTTTTATTTTCATCAGGGATGTATAATTTGTTCATCGAAGATATATTTTGATAATTAATTCCGATGACAAAAGAAAGTTATAGTTATATATTACAATAAAATCATGGTGATGTGCAAATGTCCGCGTGGTCAGAGGTGATATCGCTATGACATACATAAATCATTATGAAACCGTGATAAAAATTGTACCTCACTATGACACGCTGCTATGACATACATAAATTAATGCTTATAGCACTCGATTTAAGTGTTTTCCTGCTGGATTGTTTGCGTTTAGTAAATTACTAGAATTGTATCATATAAAACGCAAAATTTCTAATAATTTACCAAAATGCAAGCGATCCAGCAGAAAAACACTCATCGCGTGTAATATTTTTGCAATGGAGGAACTTGTCAGTCACTGTCTGTATCATTTTGATTATAAGGCTTATAGTTAATTATTAATTTTTTTTGTTATTTAATGCGTGGCAAAAAATTAAAATAAATTTTTCTTTAAAATTTAATATTGTTTTCTTTATATAGTAGAGGAAAGCCCCCTATTATGAGATAGGCGCTTAATAAGAGATAACGGCGTTTCTGCTAAACTAATAAACGCTATCTATTGGTTCCACCATGAATTTATTGCTCTTGGATTAAAAATTATTTAGTAGAAAATTCATTATTAGATCATGCCTGTAGTCATTGTAAAAAAAGATTTTAGAATTTGGATGTCTTCGAGTTTCATTGAGATGAGCCTTTAACCTTGTTTATTATTTAATAAATAAAAATTTGGCAATAAATTCTTCATGTAGTGATAGAGTAAGGTCGTACTAATAGAAAAATACGGAATATATTGAATAGTTTAATTACAGAAGTTAGATTTGATGATCGTAAAACCATAAGGCGTGGAAATCGTAATATGATTCCAATTACCTGAAGACGAGTTCTGGGTATAATCTATCGCATGCTCATTTTTCACGCACGCTGGCTGTGTTTGTTTGCATTTTAGAAATATGAAATAAAGTTTTTTAATTGCAATACTGATATATTTTGCGTTTTACTTTCAATTTTTCGGGGCATCTCATATTATGAGTACAATTTTTTGAGTTTGCGATTTGCTCACTTTTTACATTTCTTTAATTTAAAAAAAATGGAATTTGAATTAAATTTTATATAAAGTTATCTTAAAACTTATTAAATTCTCTTCAAAATAAATGTGCAGTAACACCAGCTGCTTTAGATGAAATTCAATACACATTATATATCGTTAATATTTTTTCTTCTGTTTACGTTAGGCCTCTAGCCTGTTACACCTCTCTCATATACTTGTGGGGCGCACGCTGATTATTCAATTGCCACAAGTATATGGGACCTATATTTTTAACGCCGGTTCCGAACGGCGAATTTTTCGTGAGGTGTTTCTGTGAGCAAGGATACTCTTGAGAGATTACTCTTTTTTTCCGAGAAGAGACACGAGCGTTAATATTTTGATTCCTACCAGGGTCAAACTCCGAATTTCTGCCATGTCACGCTCGTGCTCTAGTATTTTTGAAATTATTTGATGTAAATTAACGTAGTGTAACTGATTTTATATTTTTTAATGAATAGGTTTGCATCTAGAGCTAGAAATGTAAAAAATAATCCTAAATTGAACGAAGTTATGTCTGACGGTGTATTTTTAAAACGATATGCAAAACAACCAGATAAATTACAAACTCTTATTTCTTAGAGTTTGTCCATCACACTCGAGGGGACCTACAAGTTTAACGCCGAATCCGAACGGCGAACGCGAAAAATCGCGTTATGTGAGGCGCAAGTGGGATCGAACGCGGATCTACAGATCACGAGTCAATCGCACTGAGCGGTGAGCTACTCTGCGCCCCTTTTTCCGAAGACTTAAACGTGTGTGTAATTTATCTTGCGGTTTGTGGTCAATCTTTATTAATTATTTTTTTTCATTATTTTACTTCATTACAGACTAACATAAAAAAAAGAAGGCAAAAAGAGGAGAAACGAAAAAGGAAGAAAAAGTTATAAGTATACTACAAATTATTATTAAAATAATATGTAGGCACACAAATTAGAGCTTTTAATTTATCAATTATCATTATCTTCTCTTTATATCAATTCTTTATTTGAATATTGTATATACGCTGTAACATTGCAAATTAAACGCAATATAAATTTAATTGTATTAGCAAACAAATATAATTTATTTAGTTAAATTGTGGAAATGTTATACATACATTTAAAACAAAAGTACAATTTAAGTACTTTATATTTTCAGTTATATTCTCAGTTATATCCTTTTGATAGTTTTGCTCTGCCTGCATTCGAATACGCTTTCTATTATTTTGTTGAGTGTACAAATATTAAATTGTTAATTTAAAATTTTTTTAATAATTCGTCTTTTTATTTGGCGCAATTAACCCAATATATAAAAAGTTCTAGAGCTTTGAATTTTTCTACTTTAAGACGCTAGAACTTATTTGTTTGCGGTCTTAACTATTTGATTATTGAGGATAGTCGTTAGAATCCTTTGGGCGGGAAGGGGCTATCAGAATTCATAACAGAAGGCCGGAAATAAAAAAAAATATTTTTTCAAAAAAATATAGTGAAAATCGTTGCTAAAGTATAAATGTTATTGTACAATAATAAAAAAGACAACCGAAATGAACGTGCCTATTTCTGCGATGCTTGATTCCAATTACCTGAAGACGAGTTCTGGGTATAATCTATCGCGTACTCATTTTTCACGTACGCTGGTTGTATTTGTTTGCATTTTAGAAACATGAAATAAAGTTTTTTAATTGCAATTCTAATATATTTTGCATTTTACTTTCAATTTCTCGGGGCATCTCATATTAGGAGCACAATTTTTTGAGTTTGCTATTTGCTCACTTTTTACATTTCTTTAATTTAAAAAAAAAATGGAATTTGAATTAAATTTTATATAAAGTTATCTTAAAGCTTATTAAATTCCCTTCAAAATGACCTATCATTTTTTTAAATTCTGCCCATAGACTTCTAGCATTTATCCAAAATGTACTCGGTATCTCATAATAGGGGCCTTTCCTCTATTAATTGTCAATTGAATTAATCGTCATCGATTAAGTTAGTCCGAGTTTGCCTTTAAGGACGCTTTAAAACAACATAAAAATATAAAAATTAGAAACTTTTCTAAGTAGATGTCTTTTTCTAATAGTTTTATACATTTTTAAATATTTTTAAAAGTTTTCAAAATAATATGTTAGTCAATTTATATTGTATCATATTTGAACTACACAGCCATTTTTAAATACATCACTAGTAGTTGCCACAGACTCTTTACAGATGTCGCATTAGTCACTGTCTTCTGTTTATCCATATTTATCCTAAAAACATCTGGAAGACAAGCACGTGAGATCAAGAAGACAATCTTTTATGAATATTTTGATAAAAAAGTGTGCGTAGTTCTTGCTTGAAGATGAAAGTCAAAGTATTAAGTAGAAATCCTGATGAATACTTACGAGAGACTAAACGAGACATCCACAAAAGTAAGTAAATCGCCAAAATAGTTGCAGGTCTAACCTAATCGTGCGGAACATAGCAATGAAAATTATATTCAATTATATCAAAAAGCTGAGCAAAATTATTTAAAAGGCAATAAAACATTAAGATAATTAATGCCCAGTCATATAATTTCAAGGAAAGGTTGAAGACGCATAAGTTCCACCAATCGGTGGAAATAACCTCAAAAAAAAAAACTGCAATAATCGGATATTGTTTTATCGTTTACAGTTCCACGAAATTTCGATCCCTCTTTACATCCCTTCCAAGCGGCCAGGGAATACACAAAAGCACTGAACGCCGTTAAATTGGAAAAGGTATTCGCGAAGCCTTTTATAGGCAATCTAGAAGGCCACAGGGATGCAGTGTCCTGCATATGCAAGCATCCCTCTCAGCTGTCTACAATTGTCAGCGGCGCTTACGATGGCGAGGTGAGAACGTGGTCTCTCAGCCTGGGTACGTGCACACGCGCGTTTTTGGCTCACGATGGCATAGTTCGCGGTATTGCGTACATGCCAGATGGGAAACATTTCATTACAGTCGGTGATGATAAGACCATCAAAACCTGGGACGCAGTCTCTGCTGGTGAAGACGAGGAACCTGTGAATACTATTATCAATAAAGTATGCGGCTTTTGGATATAGTTTTCTTAAAATTTACTAAATATGAATATATTTAAAACTACTTTTTAATCAATTTCTTTGTCCATAGACAGTATTAACTGGCATAACTCATCATCGAACTAATCCTACATTTGTTACTTGTGGAGAAGGAATATGTCAAATGTGGGAGAATACTCGTAATGAGCCATTTCGTACATTTAAATGGGGTGTAGATAGTCTAATCGACATAAAGTTTAATCCTATACAAAAAGATCTTTTAGGTACAACATTTGATGAAAGATTATTATAATCTATATACATATGAGATACTAATAAAATATGCTTTATGTTAAATTTAATTTTAATTTTCAGTCTCTTGCGCCAATGATCGCAGCATAATTTTATACGACACTAGAGAAACAGGACCTTTAACAAAGATTACAATGAAATTACGCAGCAATAAACTCTCTTGGAATCCTATGGAAGCTTTTATCTTTACCTGTGCCAATGAAGATTACAAGTAAGATATAAAATAGAATATCAAAGAATTGCTTCCTGCAATTTCTTCGCGAATCTTAAATGTATTTGTTTTAGTTTGTACACATATGATACCCGCAAGATGAAAACGCCGGTTAACGTACATATGGATCACGTAGAGGCTGTGATAGATGTGGATTATTCTCCAACGGGGAGAGAATTTGTTTCGGGCAGCTACGACAAGTCGATTCGTATTTTCGAGACGAATAAGGGTCACTCACGAGAAGTGTATCACACAAGACGCATGCACAGACTTACCTGTGTAGGATGGTCGCTCGATAACAAATTTGTAATTAGCGGCAGCGACGAAATGAATCTTCGTATATGGAAGGCTCAAGCATCGGAAAAGCTCGGCATTGTAAGCATATAAATATCACGATTCCACGAATTTATAAGCATTTTTTCAGTTACCGATAATACTCTCTGTTCCTAATTTCAACAGCTGAGAGCTAGAGAAAGAAACGCACTGCTTGTCAATGACGCTCTGAAAGAGAAGTACGCAGCGCACCCGGAAGTTCGACGAATTGCACGTCATAGACAAGTACCGAAACACATATATAATGCGCGAGCCGAATTACGAACGATTCGCGAGAAAAGTAAACGCAAGTAAGTATAATGAAAACCTGCAATATTCAAATTTTACAATATACTTTTGAATAGTATTATATATATATTGTTTTATCTCGCAGGGAGGCTAATAAACGTTATCATTCCAAGAAGGGAACTGTACCGTTTGTACCAGAAAGGCAAAAGAATGTTGTGGCTCACGAAAGCTGAAACGGCACATATTTGTATCTTTTTATCTGTCACATTTCGGCCTTTATTTAGCGACTCGTTTTAAATCATCGAATTTGTCCTGTTGGATTCTACAGGATGTTATGCAGTCATAAGGAATACTTTGTATTATATTTATTGTAATAAATAATTTCTCTTGACATTATACAACGCATTGTGATAATAAAAAATCATGAAACATTACAAACCTCAAGCAGTGATTAATGTCATGCGTAGCGTACATTACAACAGTTAATTATGGTGTGTCTTTTACGCGATTATCTTAGCACGCATTAATCGATTTAATACAAACACTTCATTTTTCCCTTGTTATTATTCCCTTGTTATTTTAACTTGATATTCCAAAAACACTATTTAAAAATTTTTGCACAATCCATTAGATCGCGCATGTGCGATAAGATTAACGACATGAGACACCACTGTTTTTACGCAATTGCGGTTATGAGTTTAAAAAATGATTTATGATAGATGTAACGAAGTTTTACAGATACAGATATTTTTGACTCGTTATTACAATAAATTTTAGCAATTCGCGTTGTCATCAACGCGTTGTTACAGCGACACAATGTAGAAGCAGAAAGTCACAATCGATTCATATTTGCAGAAATCTATTATACATATCATACATACGATTTCAATGCACTATATGCATAATTCTGAACTTCCTTTAACACAATGCGTCACTAGACACGAGTCTGAATATATACTTGTCGACAAATTATGATGCAATCTCATTTGTCGTTCAGGAATCGGAACCGTCATCATTTTAGAAAATTTAATATTCAATGCTACAAAAATGTACGCTATGTTGTCTTTATATCCCTATAGCATAAAAATTTAATCACCGAGACTGTTGCAGCTTAATATTTACTCTTATTTTTTAATAATGAATAACGGTCATAATGAATGATTTTAATGAGATGGCAGTTTGTAGATTTCGATGTAGCTTGTACATCCTATTTAATAACCAAGGAATCGCTAATATGTGGTGATTATACTCGAAAAATTATTTTCTGGTATATAAAAAAGTGCAGTTTAGTGTCTGGTCGACGCTAAGAATCGTTATTTTAAATACGATAGTTGTCTACGCATTATATGATTTCATTGTCGTAACTATGCGCGAATTTCTGTACAAGACTAGGATAGCTGAGAAACTAAATTATCGCCTATTACAATAATTCGTGTTTCGTCGAGTCGAAATTTCGAGGAAGTTCTGTGTCCTCTCTTAGGCGTAATTGCATTTCCAAGATTCCATGCCGTTTACTAATCCTCTTTGACGTTTACTAATTAAATATACGTGTGGAAATATAACGCGCGAGTGAGAATAATTATAACATATATATACATATAAACACATGTACATCAATATTGCGATCAGGGATCAAAGCGAAAAATATTTCAGCCGTTTTTATTCTCGTTTTGCAGTTTTATTCTACATATATCTTGTTTTCATCAAATTATAATGGAATATTTTCCAATAACTTCTTATTATTTCATTCGCTGTGGAATGAGAAATAAATCAGAAAATTTTCGTTTTTCATGTTATTTTGTACGAGATAATAATTGAAATATATGGCAATCAAAATTATTCCATTTTCAATACTAAAAGAGAGCAAACTGTTTCTCTTTTTATCGAAATTTCGGTGAATATTGTTTCGTTTTTGGTCCCCGATGTATCATCGGATTGCGATATACCATCGGGAATGCGATTAAATGATAAATGAAAGAATCTAACTCCGACATATATAGGCTCGATAATAGCTCGACCATATATCTTGACTTTACTCCTAAGCTCGAACATTTTTTCAGTGGTTCAACTTAGCTGAACCTATAGAATATGTAACGTTTCCTTGTATTTTTTGCATTTCAAAGATACACTTTTAATTAACTATAAAGTCCAATCATAAAACAGAGGAAGCGATTACATTTGCCTATTATACAATAGCCTTCTCGCTTCCGAAGCAACCACAGAATATATGTTGTGTGTGACCATGGTAATACGAGCCTCAATTATATCTTACGAAAAGATAGATAACTGTTCACTGTTCAGTCGAATAAAAATTACTAGATCACTCTCTCTCTCTCTCTTTCGGACGCCGTGAATAAACTGTAATCGAGAGAGGAACTAGATGAAAAAATATTTTAATATAACGCTACCCCGGAAAAGAAAGTTATCGATTTTTCTCTCGGAGAACAATATCCTTCACGTATCACCTTCAAAATTTTTTTCTGAAAACTTGGACGTCCTTTCAACGTGTTTTTAAATTTTGTTTCAACTGTAAATCAATCAAAATTTACTCGAAATTTTTTAAGTTCGTAACTTTTCGCAATGAATTCATTAATTCTCCCTTATCTTCTTAATGCTCCAATTACGCATCTAATGCGCGTTTTATAACAAGAATATATTATACGAATCGTTTGGTATTGTTGCAACTATCGAGAGCAATCCAAACGATAACAAAATTCGATTTCGACAGTTCGTTTAACGTAGAGAAACTCGCAAAAATATAATAATCTTCGTAACGAGCACTTGAACATATATTACGTTTTGTGAAAATAATTTATACCGATTGAAGTTCCGGCAGACGTCAATTGCTATAGCATATGCTTAAAACTAACATCTGGCTAGGCGCACGTGCTGTAATACAAAAAAAATCGAATCGCTATTCCAGTCACGCGTCCGTATACAACACTAGCAGTTATTAAATTATCTACGCTACATTTCTTACCGTTATTAATGACTTACGATTATGTATCACTGGTGGCTGTGCGAGTCTTTCCGGAACATAGATTCGTTAACTAAGCGTCGTTTAAAGTGCGTTGCGCCGATGTCAATTACCTTAGGCAAAATCTCTTCGCGGATAATGATTGCGAATAACGATCGGCTTTTTACATACAATACAAATGGCACAAAATCGATCCAGGTACAAATATACCGAACGGTGCCTCACGTATCTTCCAACTGGTTTTAAATGAATCGACAAACCATAGGAAAGTGCAGAAGAGAAAGAAAGAAGGAGATAGAGATAGAGAGTCATTGTCGATCGTTCTAGACATTCAGATCGGCCATCATTTTGCGAAAATCCGCTAGGGTATTGTAATCCGGGTCCGAATCGATGTCCGCGAAATCCTTGCTGGAGTCAGTCTTGACGAAGCTCGGATTGTATCGGCTTAGCGACAATGGGCACGGCAATAATTCCGGCATAACCGAATGATGAGTGATTAGCGCGGTGAGCGTCGTGAATTCTTTTGTAAAGCCCTGAAACATACAACATTATTGATTTTACAGCGTTCGTAGTGCTGTATCGACATTAATTCTAACGCTTGTCAAAGTTTACCCACCGCTATCTCGCTCGTAATAATTCTGCTTTCTCTCGCAAATGTAAACGTTGTCGAAACTAAATTTTATTCAGTCCGTTGAAAAATAAAAATAGAACTCATTTTACGCGTTATATATTTTCACAGAAACAATTAAATACCTTTTGTTTTTAAATATACAGGAACAATTTCGTTTGTAGAAAAAAAATTAGAAATGAAAAAGAAAGTAAAAATATGTTTTTTCAAGCCAAAACTGGAGATAATTTAGTCACAATCGAATTTCAACAGTAATTTCAACAGAGCTCAAAGGTTTAGTTGAAATAATAAAGAGAAAAACCCATTTGATAAATAGCGCAGAAATAACACAATCAGCTTATCGTTTTGGCTATTATTATATGCACATTGTATTATGCAATATTATGCACATTATCATGTTACTGAGCATTGTTGTAACACACGTTGCAGGACAATGAAATGCGATATTAGTCGGTCGGGGATCTTTCTTCGCGTTTTCAGTCGTAACACGCCACATAACGAGATGATATTAAATGTATCATATATACGGACGCGCTGACACGAACCTCGGCATATCAGAGCTATCGTACACCGGCATTCATTCGAATCTGGCGTTGTGCTTATTACAGTGCAATGCAATTTTCCGCGTCGTCGTAGAGCGAGGGAGAGAGAAAGCAGAGTTTTGATTTCCCAACGGCATCCGCGGCATATCCAACAAAACTCATTTATACTGGTTTCGGAGATTATCAAAGTCCGCGTACTCATTTAATCTGTCCTACGAGAGGGGGAAGTTCGACCATTTAAATACCGAATGGCTAAATGCGCGGTAGCTTTGCACCAGGCGTAGTAGTCCTGAGTATAATGTTCGGACTACTAAAAGCTTCGACCCTTCACGCATTAGCATCCTGCGCAGCTTATTTCAATATTAACTTGCGCTTATATAGGAAGATTCTCTCTACCGTGGGTATTATTTCGAGCGTTAAAAAGAATTTTACCCCTTTCACTAGAACCGACTGTCTAGCTTCGTACAAATGCAAAGATCCAATAAGCAAAATGTTGGTACGCCAACAGTTTTGAGTAGAATATCACGATTGGCATCAATTGTATTAAATTTGTGTTAGATACACAAGAGAAAAATTTTGTTGGACTAACAAAATAACTATGTGGGAGCATAATAAAAAATGTTATAAAAAGTTTTGACATTCTAACAATCAACTTACTTGTATAGTCCAACAAAATTATTTTCAGATCGATATCCAGCTAAATTTTTTAATAATTTTAATAAATTCTTTCCGTATACTACCGACTTATTCCAATAATTAATTGCCAGCAGAAAACGAACAGAATTTGTTTCGTGTTTATTTAAATGTCCTTTTTAAAGTTAAATATATTTATATTTCTGCAATTATTCCACTATTATATTTAGCTAGCAGATTCCATTGTATTTTCACTGATATTCTGGCGTATAATTTATAAGCGGACACTTTGCGAAATTTATTTTTAATACATTTAACTGTTTAAGAACGTCGTGATTCTAACTACAAACAACATCGCATCTATCAAAACAATCAGTGTTATTCTCGGAGAGAAACATTAAGTAAATTGCAATCCGTGCCTGGTGCAGATTTTAGTTTTCGCTTTTATAGTCCTTTGACGAGAACGCGAATGCTGTTTGGCCAACGGCAAATTCACTTTGACTTTCGCAAGCCGTTTGCAACTACTTTGATACTCGATACTCGGTAAAGAATAGCCGAAGACAGAAAGAGAGACTTACTTTGATTTTGTAACCTTTGTTTGTACGCATTATGAGATAATGGGCTATTCCGCTCGGCTGGAATTCACGGGGCACACGGAGGGAGAGAGCGTAACATCCGGGCTTGCTGGTACTCTCGCGCACCATGAACGCTCCTTCCGGCTCTTGGCTCAATACTTCCAGCGTTATCTCTCTGAAATCACGATTCGTATCATTAATGATAAATGGTCAGGATGTCTTTTCTTGCAGAGAGAGAGAGAGAGAGAG